>NW_024503014.1:7794-14976 GCF_017590055.1 Onychostruthus taczanowskii
GATGGAGTGGCCTTGGGCTGGACTCTTTCTTGTACAGCCATGGACAGACCCATGTTTTTCCTGTGACACAGAGACTGCATTTAGGGGGAGGCAGTGCCTTAGAGCCAGGAGAGTGTGGTGAAGCAGTGGTGTGAACAGAGATGGCTGAGGAGGGTGTGGGATGCCCTCTGTCTTCAGCGAAGAGGAAGATCTCTGTTCACGAGGCCCCTCAGCCCCAGGGGGTAAATCTGGGGGGGACTGGTGTCCCGAAGCTGAGAGACTGCTGCTTTTGGAACTGGGCAAAGCATCCTTAAAAGGGGAACCCTAGAAGCAGTTCTGGTCTGTGTGCAGTGGTGAGAGCAGTGGATATGGAGGGAAGAAGTCACGAGGGCAAATGTTCTCTGGGCAGTGCCATGAGTGACATGGAAACACAAGAGGTTTCAATTCTGTTTCTGTGGGAAGCCTATGGTGCAAGGGGGGACTCCTCTCACCCTGATGGACTTGAGAGTTGATTATTTGAGGGGTGATGATGGACTCAAAGTTGATTATCTGAAAAATGGTGACAGGGTGGAAATTTAAGGTGTTATTTCATGCTGTGGAGGAAATGAGGGGGAGGAGGAGGAATGTATTTGGAGGGTGTTCATTCTTAGTTTTGTGTCTGTTCCTTTCTAGATGTTGCAGTTAATAAAGTTTGTTTCCTTTATTCCTAAGTTGGAGCCTGCTTTGCTCTGTTCCTGATCACATCTCACAGGAGCCACTAGAGAAAGTGTATTTTCATGGAAGCACTGGCATTGTGCCAGCCTCAAACTACGACAACATCTTGACCCTGTGTCCTCTTGGAATTTTTATCTGAACACCACTGGAACCCAGGAGTTGGTAGCTCTGTGTGTGCGTCTCGCAATCTTATTTTTCCTTCTCTCTTTCTGCGTCTACTTCTGATTCCCTCTTCTTGCAAATTTTGAGTAACTTACAATTGAACAAGCTAAGAGTTTGTGAAGTCAAATGGGCCAAATTAATGCTTTGAGAAGTGTTTTTGATTGATTGAAGGTCATATTAAACCTTCTGCCAAAGTTTCTCTGATTTTCTAAAATTGCCAGTAAAGCCTGTTTGGTTGTTTTGAGCTCCTGAGAATATCTTGTCAGTATTTCTCCAACACATAAAACTCAGAGTACACAAACAATTGTACTTCCTTTTAAATGTCTCCTTGAGAGAGGTTTTTACTGGACCCCCCTGGCCCTGGGGGTCCGGGCTTGTATGTCCTGCTTGGCACAGCCCAGGCAGGGCTTTCGCAGCCCCATTGCACACTCCATTTCCCAGCTGGAGCCGCTGGTGCCTCTGAGTTCTGCTGGCCCAGCCCCAGGGACGCTCTCCTTGTCTGCCCATTCCCCCACGGTCTCTGGGCAGGGATGGCCTCAGTGGGGGCTGCTGACATCCTCAGCACCTTGGAGGCTGCTGCTGGATTTCACTGCTCCAGAGGCTTGTTCAGCCTGCAGCTCTTCAGTGCAGGAATTCAGTGTCCCAGGGCTCATTAACATTCAGAACCCCTTAAAAAGCCAAGCCTCAGGGGAAAATTAGATTTCCGTTCCCAAATAATTTGTGGTTAATTAGACAAATTCCAGGAGTGTATTCAAACTGAATATATTCTATTTAAAAAGACAGTGAGAAAAGATTTTTTAGGTCCTGTTTAGGTTACTTCTCCTGTTAATTCATTGATAGGTGCAACCTCCAATTGACACTGAATCCAGGTACCTCCTCATGCAGTCTGAACAGATATGAAAATCAAGACCCTTCATGGCTGACAATCAATCAGACTCTGTTCCTACCCCCAGCCAACCATTTCCCCCATCTTGTCAGTATTTCTCCAACACATAAAACTCAGAGTACACAAACAATTGTAATTCCTTTTAAATGTCTCCTTGAGAGAGTTTTTTACTGGACCCCCCTGGCCCTGGGGGTCAGGGCTTGTCTGTCCTGCTTGGCCCAGCCCAGGAAAGGCTTTCCCAGCCACATTCCACACTCCATTTCCCAGCTGGAGCCGCTGGTGCCTCTGAGTTCTGCTGGCCCCGCCCCAGGGACGCTCTCCTTGTCTGCCCATTCCCCCACGGTCTCTGGGCAGGGATGGCCTCAGTGGGGGCTGCTGACATCCTCAGCACCTTGGAGGCTGCTGCTGGATTTCACTGCTCCAGAGGCTTGTTCAGCCTGCAGCTCTTCAGTGCAGGAATTCAGTGTCCCAGGGCTCATTAACATTCAGAACCCCTTAACAAGCCAAGCCTCAGGGGATAATTAGATTTCCGTTCCCAAATAATTTGTGGTTAATTAGACAAATTCCAGGAGTGTATTCAAACTGAATATATTCTATTTAAAAAGACAGTGAGAAAAGATTTTTTAGGTCCTGTTTAGGTTACTTCTCCTGTTAATTCATTGATAGGTGCAACCTCCAATTGACACTGAATCCAGGTACCTCCTCATGCAGTCTGAACAGATATGAAAATCAAGACCCTTCATGGCTGACAATCAATCAGACTCTGTTCCTACCCCCAGCCAACCATTTCCCCCATCCAAGCCCTGGCACTCAGAGCAGCTGAGGAAAGGAGTCACATCCAGGGGTGTCCCCAGGGCTCAGGACTGGGGCCAGGTCAGTTCAATCTCTTTATTGCTGATCTGGACGAGGCCATCAAGGGCACCCTCAGCCAGTTCCCAGGTGAGCCCCAGCTGGGTGTCAGTGTGGCTATGCTGGAGAGCAGGAAGCTCTGCAGAGGGATCTGGACAGGCTGGAGCCATGGGCCCAGGCAATGGGATGAGGGTCACCAAGGCCAAGGGCCGGGTCCTGCCCTGGGCTCACAACCATCCCAAATCCCTGGCTGTGCCCTGCCCCTGATCCCCACAGCCTGTCCTGTTTCCTTCATCCCTCATTTCCCAGGGACTTTCTGGGACAAGGGAGCTCTGCTCTGGCTGTGGAGGGAGATGCAGGTACCACCACTGGAGTGGGAACCACAACTCATCAGGTTTGTGTCCTTTGGAGATCAGGAACTGGTGAGACTCAGAGGCACAGAAAGTTTCTCTTCATGGCCAACAGACCCTAGTTGAACAGGACACAGTGAGCAACCCAGTGACCTCACACAGCCCTTCTGGGATGTCACACAGGTGGTCTCTGATGTCACAGCCTGCTCTGTGAGGTCACAGCCCATTCTCTAATGTCACACAGATGATCTCTGATGTCACAGCCAACTCTGTGATGTCATAGTTCTGCCCTGTGATGTCAGACCTCTGTCCTATGATGTCACAACCGGCTATGATGTCACACAGATGGCCTATGATGCTGTAGCTGCTCAGTGACCTCATATAACCCACTCTGTGATGTCATAGCCCACTCTGAGACCTTCTGTGAAATAAGGAGGGGCAGCAACCAAACTTCTACACGGGAATTAGTAAGGGCAGACTTTGGCTTATTTAGGATAGAGATTTGGGGAGTACTGAATCAGGTACAGATTTTTTTTGGGTAAACCACCCTTAAAAACAATGGCATCTAGGAAGGATGGACACATTTCAAGAAAAAAATCTTAAGGGGATGGGAGCAGCCTGTCCCAGTGTGGCAAAAGATGAGCAGGTGAGAAAAATTAATGGCCCAACTGCCCATGGAGCTTTTGTTGGAACTCAAGGGAAAAATGAACTGGCAATGCATTAAGTGTTTAAGGATGTCATTAGGTTATGCAGAAAGAAAAGTTGAGGGGTGAAAGCTCAATTATAACTTAAGCTGCTGGCTTCTGTAAAAAAAAAAGAAAAAAAAACCCCAAAAAAACCCCAAAAAACAAAAAAACGGTTTTATAAAAAATTTATAGCAAAAGGAGAGAGAAGAAACTCTCCACTTTATTGGATGCAGTGGGGAATATAGAGACTCATTATAAGAAAAAGGCTGAGCTACTTTACACCTTGTTTGCCTCAATTTTCAATATTAGGACAGGTTTTCCTCAGGACAACTGTTCTCCTGAGCTGGTAGATGGCACAGGAAGCAGAACAGACCCCTGGAATCCAGGAGGGAGCAGCTAATGACTTGCTGAGCCACTCAGATGCTCAGAGGAGTATGGGATCGGATGGGATCCATCCCAGGATGATGAGGGAGCTGGTGGATGAGCTTGCCAAACTGCTCTCCATCATTTACCAGCAGTCCTGGCTCACTGGGGAGGTTCCAGGTGACTGGAAGCTGCCCAGTGTGACACCCATTCACAACAAGGGTGGGAAGGAGGATCCTGGGAATTACAGGCCAGTCAGCCTGACCTCAGTACCCAGTAAGGAAATGGAACAGTTTCTACTGAGTGTCATCACCCAGCACTCACAGCATGGCCAGGGTATCAGAGCCAGCCAGCAGGGGTTCAGGAGGGGTAGGTCGTGTTTGACCAACCTGGTCTCCTTTTATCACCAAATGAACCTCCTGGCAGATGCAGGAAAGGCTGTGGATGTGTCTGTTTGGACTCCAGCAAGGCCTTTGGCACTGTCTCCCACAGCACACTCCTGGAAAAGTTGCAGCCCAGGGCTGGGACAGGAGAACTCTGTGCTGGGTTCAGAACTGGCTGCATGGCCGGCCCAGAGAGTGCTGCTGAGCGGTGCTGCATCCAGCTGGGGCCAGGCACCAGGGCTGTCCCTCAGGGCTCTGTGCTGGGGCCAGCTCTGTTCAGTATTTTTATTGATGGCATGGATGAGGGCATTGAGTCTTTCATTAGTAAATCTGCAGATGACACTGAGCTGGCAGCGTGTGTCCATCTGCTGGAAGGCAGGAGGGCTCTGCAGGGAGACCTGGAATGGTTGGATGGATGGGCAGAGTCCAATCAGATGAAGTTTAATAACTCCATGTCCCAAGTCCTGCATTTTGGCCACAATAACCCCCTGCAATGCCAGGCTGGGGACGGTGTGGCTGGACAGTGGCCAGGCAGAAAGGGACCTGGAGGTACTGCTCAACAGCCGGCTGGACATGAGCCAGCAGTGTGCCCTGGATCAGGAATGGTGTGGCCAGCAGGAGCAGGGAGGTCATTCTTCCCCTGCACTTGTCACTGGTGTACTTGGCATTCTTCCCCTGGACTGGCACCATTCCTCGAGTGCTGTGTCCAGTTCTGGGCCCCCAATTTAGGAGGGACATGGAGGGGCTGGAGCGTGTCCAGAGAAGGGCAACAAGGCTGGTGAGGGGCTTGGAACACAAATCCTGTGAGGAATGACTGAGGGAGCTGGGGAAGAGAAGACTCAGATGTGACCTTATCATTCTCTAGAACTTCCTGAAAGGTGGTTGTGGTCAAGTGGGGATCAGTCTCTTTCTCCAGGCAGCAACTGACAGAACCATCCTGAGAAGCTGAGGAGCCTCAGGAGAGAAATGTAAACAATTACTATCTGCTGCTGTGGAATGCAACAGGTGCATCCGTGATTGGTCCATGTGGATTGTTTTCCATTGATGACCAATCACAGCCACCTGTGCCAAGGCTGTGAGCAGTCACAGGATTTTTGTTATTCTGTTCTGTTCTTGTTGTAGCCTTCTGATCTCTCTGTTCTTTAGTATAGTCTCAATGTAGTATTTTAATATAATATTTAACATAATAAATCAGCCTTCTGATATGGAGTCAAGCCTCGTGTCTCAACACGCGGAGAGTCCTCAACAGCCCACATGGAGCATCACCACTCCTACAAAATAAGGCAGTTTTTACCTGACTATTGTGATAAATAGGTGTGATTCGTGCTGATAAAATTGAAACAGTAATCAATATGGATATAGTAATCAATATTTGGAGATAACAAAATAGTTAAAAAGGTAAAAAGCTAGGAAAGCGGAGGGGAAGGGTCCGCCCTCCCCTTTATCTTTTGCAGATGTTCAAGGCAGGAAAAGGAGTCAGATAAAGCTTGCTAAAATTAACTGAAAGAGGGAAAACTTGGGTAGAAATCAGAAATATGTTAATTTACAAGATTTATTATATTGGCTTATATAACTTTGGTTTGGCATATATGATATTAGCTTGGTGCGCATGTGTAACCCAAAAGGTGAAATAAAGGACACCTGATGAAGAGGAGCGGCCTTCATCTGGACGACCCCCAAAGAGTGGTGCGACCCCCAAAAAAAAGATGGTGGCGCATGCGCGGTGAAGATGAAGATGAGGGTGGAGACACCAGTGTGATGAATCTAAAATAGGAGGGGATGCTGATAATAGACAGTATAAAGGGGGGAATTTTGGGCTTGGCAAGCTTGTACGTGAGGTGGCAGGGGTCCCAAGGCCCTCGCACTCCGTACCCCGCGGTAATTTTGCTTATACGTCATTACCCGAACCAAAATATATTTTATTATAACCAAATTATACTGCCAATTTATTGAATGTAACTATTTCATTTAAATTTTATTAAAATTATTGTTATATTTAATTTTGTTTGGCCTTTTATTTGTGATTGGATAATTGGGCAAACATAACAAACCCAACAAAACAATACAAAACAAAAAAAGCAAAGAGAACTCCCCCTCAGTAGAGCTGTCCCACCCTTCAGTTGTCACAGCTGAACTCACACAAGACCTGAGACTGAAAAGAATGAAGATTCATTGGGCACATTTGCAGGAAAAGCAGGTTTAGGACAGGCTCTCAGCAGAAGTGTCCTCAGCTGAGCCAAAAAGGCCCCTTTGGCAGCTGCAGGGCCATTGCAAATGCAGAGCCTCAGCCCACAGGGCAGAAAAGGGCTCTGAGTTCCCCTCCCCTGACACTAAACCCTGTTCCCAGGCTGCTTCACACTCAGGATTCTTCTGGAGCACTGCACCAAGCTGAGAGTGGGCTCTGGCTTCTCCATGCTGCGTGTCCTAAAGCTGCCTGGAGAATAAATTTCGGGTCAGCTCTGCTGGCACAATCCCTCCTGGTGCAGGGCACAGCGCCGGGAAGGGCTTTGCGTGCCGAGGCTTTGCTGCAGCCCAGGAAAGCTCCTGGCTCAGGGTCACCTTTGCTGCTCAGCCAGAGCCCCGAGTGCCCCAGCAGCAGCAGAGAACAGCAGCATTGCCAGGGGCTGGCACAGGAGGGGGAGATTGCCCCCTCCAGAGAGGCACATATTCCAGTTTCTGCATTCAGTTTTTGCTTTGGCTGCACAGCAGCTGGAAATGCAAGTCCAGGAGCTCTGTTCCTGCCCAGCCCAGGCAGGTGACAGCAAGGACAGGGCCCTGGCAGCGTGACATTTGCAGGGAGCGCCTTCAGC
>NW_024503015.1:0-562 GCF_017590055.1 Onychostruthus taczanowskii
GACACTGGGGACACTGGGGACATTGCCGGCACCCCAAACCCTCCAAATCCCCCAATTCTGACCCCAAATCCTGAATTTCCAGCCCCAAATCCCCCCAAAATCCACAATTTCTGACCCCAAATCCCCCATAAAATCCCCAAATGTCCCCCAAAACCCCAAATCTCCCCCAAATTCCCCCCAAATTTCCCCCAATCCCCTCCAAAATCCCCAAATTCCCCTCAAAATTCCCAATTTCTGCCCCCCCAAATCCCCCCTACAATGCCCAAATCTCCCCAAATTTCCTCAAATTTTGCCAACCCCCCCCAAAATCCCCAAATTCCCCCCAAAATTCCCAATTTCTGCCCCCAAATCCCCAATTTCTGCCCCAAATCCCCAATTTCTGCCCCCAAATCCCCAATTTCTGCCCCCAAATCTCCCCCAGATCTCCCCAAATGTCCCCAAAATCCATCCAAATTTCCCGATTTTGGCACCGTCTCCCTCCAGGAACTTCTCCATGAACTCCTCAAGTCTCCCGGGGTCTTTGTAGGGCCAAATGCCCCAAAATTCCAAATTTCTGACCCCA
>NW_024503016.1:0-562 GCF_017590055.1 Onychostruthus taczanowskii
CCCCGCCCCCCCTCCTGCGGGACCCCCCAGACCCTAAAACACCGAGACCCCTCCCCAAATTAGTGCCCGAAAATTGTGAATTCACCCCAAAATATCCCTAAAATCCCCCCAAAAAAACTCTGATTTTCCTCAAAACCCCCAAATTTCACCCCAAATCCCCCTAAAATCCCCCCAAAATCTCCTAAAATCCCCAAAAAAGCCCCCAAACCCCCCAAAAAATCCCAAAAATCCCCATAAAATCCCAAAAAAACCCACAAAAATCCCCGTAAAATCCCCAAAAAATCCTCAAAAATCCCCCAAAAAATCCCCAAAAAATCCCAAAAATCCCCAAAAAAATCCAAAAAAAATCCCCCAACCCCCCCAAACCCTCCAAATCTCCTAAAATCCCCCCAAAATCTCCTAAAATCCCCCAAAAATCTCCTAAAATCCCTCCCAAAATCTCCTAAAATCCCCCTAATTTGCCCCCAAAACCCCTCAAATTCCACCCAACCTCCCTAATTTTTCCCCAAACCACCATAATTTCTCCCCCAAAACCCCTAAAATTCCCCCCAAACCCCCTACA
>NW_024503017.1:0-562 GCF_017590055.1 Onychostruthus taczanowskii
GGCTGAGGTTTGGGGGTACCTCTGGGAGTCCTGCTCTTTTTCCTTCATATTTCCCATCCTTCTTCTGCTCATGTTTTGCTCCCTTTTCTCCTCACCTTTCTAGAGTTTTCCTGCTTATTAAACACCACATTTCACCATTATGACATCTCCATTTTTTAAATCTTTTCCACCTTTTTCCGCTGCCTTTTTTCCTGCTTTTTTAATCTTTTTTGCCACCTCTTTTCCACCACTTTTTCCTCTGCCCTATTTTGCCATCTTTTTTTGCTGCCTTCTTTCCCCCCTGCTTTTTCCCCTGCGTTTTTTTCCCCTGTTTTTCTCCCCCACACTTCTTTCCACCATTTTTGCCACCCTTTTTCCCCTATCAGTTTTGCCACTCTTTTTCCCCCACCCTTTTTGGATGCCTTTTTTTTCCCCCCCCTTTTTTTGCTGCTTTTTTTTCCAGCCCTTTTTTTTGCCACTCAGTACAAATCCCTAAATTGATGGAATCAGTGGGAGTTTCTACCAATTTAAACTCTAAAAACTAAGGCACAACAGGGACTCCTTGTCAATTTAAACTGAAAGA
>NW_024503018.1:0-562 GCF_017590055.1 Onychostruthus taczanowskii
CTGGTTTGGACTGGTTTATACTGGTTCGGACTGGGAGGAACTGGGAGGAATTGGTTTGGACTGGTTTGGACTGGTTTATACTCAGGAACGCAGGGGGACTGGTTTGGACTGGTTTATACTGGTTTGGGCTGGTTTGGGCTGGGAGGAACTGGGAGAAACTGGGGGCAACTGGTTCGGACTGGTTTATGGTGGTTTGGACTGGTTTATTCTGGGAGCGACTGGGGGAAACTGGTTTGGACTGGTTCAGACTGGGAGGAACTGGTTCAGACTGGTTTATGCTGGGGGGAACTAGTTTGGACTGGGATGGACTGGGGGAACTGGTTCAGACTGGTTTATACTGGTTTGCAGTGGTTTGAACTGGTTTATATTGGGAGGGACTTGGGGGGAACTGGTTTGTACTGGTTTATACTGGTTTGGACTGGGAGAGACTCAGCAGAACTGGTTTGGACTGGTTTATACTGGGAGGGACTGGTTTGGAGTGGTCTGGACTGGTTTGGACTGGTTTATACTGGTTCATACTGGTTTATAGTGCTTTATACTGGTCCGCACTGGTCCATACTGG
>NW_024503019.1:0-562 GCF_017590055.1 Onychostruthus taczanowskii
TTTTTTTTTTCTTATATAGGCAGAGTCCTGTTTCCTGAGAGTGTGAATCATTACTGACATAGGGGAGAGATGAAATATAGGTGGTCAAGACCAAGGCTGGTTTGTAAAGCGTTTAGAAGAATATAACACAACACCAGAGAAACCAATTAACTTATAGGAGGAACATGTTCCTACGTGCATGGTATAATGGCTGAATATTTTGGTGGTAAATATCAAAATAAATATGGTAATATAAGTCTAATTTAAAAGCTGTTATTTCAGAGAAATGGGGAGAAAAAGTAATTATATTAAAATTCAATTAGGAACTAACTAAACAACCAACCAATGGCATTAAAAATATAGTAAAACTCCACTTTGTGCAACATTGTCTTGGTATTATTCTGACATCTGAAGTTCCCACTCAGAATCAGGTTCTTTGCCATCCTACAGAAGGATGCACAATGTGGGAGTCTTAAATTCAGTGATTTTTGAGGAATTAGAATACACCAGTCCCTCAGGGGTCCATTCTGGGACCAGTATTTTTTTAATATCCTAGCCAATGACATAGTGGAATCAAGTGCAC
>NW_024503020.1:0-561 GCF_017590055.1 Onychostruthus taczanowskii
CAAATCCCCCCAATGTCCCCAAATCCCAAAATCCCCTCAAAACCCCGAATCCCCCCAAACCTCCCATTGTCCCCAAATGTCCCCAAGTGTCCCCAAACCTGCGTAGGCGCCCAGGCACTGGCACAGCACCCCCAGGGGCAGCAGGGGGTCCATCAGGGTCAGCAGCCGCGACGGCGACGCCGCCGCCCGCACCAGCGTCACCGGGTACGCGGCCACCACGGCCTGGGGGACGCGCACGCCCAGGGCCACCGCCCGCAGCGACACGCCCAGGCACAGGTTGCCACCGGCGCTGTCACCGGCCACGCAGACGCGCTCGGCCGTCGAGCCTGGGGACGGTTGGGGACATCGAGGAAAAACGGTGAGGATTGGGAAAAAATGGGGGGAAATGGGGGAAAATGGGATTTGGGGACATTGGAGGGATTGGGGACAGTGGGAGGGGATTGGGGGCATTGGGAGGAGATTGAGGACATTGGAGGGATTGGGGACATTGGGGACATTGGGGACATTGAGAAAAAAATTGCGAAAAGTGGGGGAAAATGGAGAAAAATGGGATTTGGGGAC
>NW_024503021.1:0-561 GCF_017590055.1 Onychostruthus taczanowskii
AAATTTATAAATAAATTTATAAATTTAAATAAATTAATACATTTAAATTTATTTAAATTTATAAATTTAAATAAGTTTATAAATTTATTTATAAATATTATCTCTCTTCCTGCAACCATTGTGTATAGTGGTGGCTCTCCACAGCGTGCTGTTCACAGTCACCAGCAGTGTGAGGTGTTTCTGCTCTGAGACCAATCCATTCCCACTCAGCCAGTGAGGCTGAAATAAATAAATAAATAAACAAATAAATAAACAAATATTTAATTATTATCTCTTTCTGTAACCATTGTTTATAGCTCTCCACAGTGTGCTGTTCACAGTCACCAGCAGTGTGAGGTGTTTCTGCTTTGAGACCCATCCGGTCCCACTCAGCCAAATCCCCACTCCACATTTCACACCCCAAAATCCCCACTCCACATTTCACACCCCAAAATACCATTGTTTATAGCTCTCCACAGCATGTTATTCAGTCACCAGTAGTGTGAGGTGTTTCTGCTTTGAGACCAATCAGGTCCCACTCAGCCAGTGAGACTGAAATAAATAAATAAATAAACAAACAAA
>NW_024503022.1:0-561 GCF_017590055.1 Onychostruthus taczanowskii
GAAAAGACTCAAACAGTGTTTTTCTTATTCTGAGACATTTCTAGATTAATATTTATAAGGAGTTTGTTGGGATGAGGTTACTTGTCCGCTCCAAGTTCTGCCATTAGGAGAACAAGGAGTACATGCAGAGGTGATGCCTTCCCTGTGGGAAAGGACAGAGTCACCATTCAATCATACCAACTGTACCACAGGTATTCTCAGACAGTTTAGGACAAGTTCATCAACCAAGGCAAAACCCCTAAAGCCTCTCCCCCTGTTTGCCCTCTCAGGTACTGGGAACACGGTCATCGAGGCTGTCAAGGTGCTCGTGGAACACGGGGTCCAGCCCAGCGTCATCATCCTGCTCAGCCTCTTCTCCACTCCTCACGGTGAGTGGGGGGCACAGGAGTGAGCACAGCTGTGTCTGCTGGGGACAGTGCCATCAGTCACACAGGGGACAGGCAGGGCAGAGCTGAGCCTCTGCCATGGCAGCATCGCTTTGCTCAGAGCAGATTTGGGTGTTTTTGGCTGAATTGTAAGACTGAGCAAATAGCGCCGTGTTTAGTGTGGGCAGTGAGGAGG
>NW_024503023.1:0-561 GCF_017590055.1 Onychostruthus taczanowskii
TCCTCCTGTGCCCACCCTCCTCCTGAGCCCACCCTGCAGTCTCGGGGTGCAGCCCCGGGGTCTGGGGCCCTGCCTGAGCCCTGTGCTGTGCCCCCCAGGGTGGCCGACGAGACACCCCCCCCGAACAAGCAGGTGAAGCCGCTGTTCCGGCATTTCCGACGCATCGACTCCTGCCTGCAGACCCGGGTGGCATTCCGGGGTTCTGACGAGAGTGAGTGACTTTGGGGGGATCTGAGAGGGACTGGGGTCCCGTCTGTGACCCACCAGCCACTGTACGGGGCCGTGCCCTCTCCGTGCCTCAGTTTCCCCGGTGGGCAGTGCCCGGGGTGGTGTGGGGGTGCCCGGCGCTGACCCCCCGCCCTCTCCCCAGTTTTCTGCCGCGTGTACATGCCCGACCACTCGTACGTCACCATCCGCAGCCGCCTCTCGGCCTCGGTGCAGGACATCCTGGCCTCGGTCACCGAGAAGCTCCAGTACTCGGAGGAGCAGAGCGCCCGCGGGGACGCCCTCATCCTCGTCACCATGGCCTCATCAGGAGGTGCCCGGGGGGCCGGGGGGGGC
>NW_024503024.1:0-561 GCF_017590055.1 Onychostruthus taczanowskii
CCCCCAAAACCCCTTCAAATCACCCCAAAATCCCCCAAAATTTCCTGCAGGACCCTCCAGATTCCGTCCTGCTCCCCAAAATCCCCGGGGTCTCCCCCAAAATTCTCAGGACCCCCCCGAAAATCCCCCCAGGTCCCGCTGGACGGAGCCGGAGCTGGCACTCCTCTTTGGGGCTGTGTCACGATTTCAAACCCCCCAAAATCCCCCCAAAACTCCCCCCAAATCCATCCGGGACCCCCAAGCTTCTCTCAAATCCCCCCAAAATTTCCGGGGTCTCCCCAAAATCCCTCCAGGTCCCGCTGGACGGAGCCGGCGCTGCTCTTTGGGGCTGTGTCACGATTTCAAGCCTGCCAACACTGTCCCAAAACCCCCAAAAATCTCCCCCAAACCCCCCTCAAATCCTCCCAAAAACCCCTCCAGGACCTCCCAAATTCCATCCAGCCCCCCAAAATTTCTGGGGTCCCCCCAAAATCCCCCAGGTCTCGCTGAATGGAGCCAGAGCTGGCGCTGCTCTGCAGTGCCATGTCATGATTTCAAACTTCCCAAATCCCTCCAAAGCCC
>NW_024503025.1:0-14817 GCF_017590055.1 Onychostruthus taczanowskii
TTTTCTCCCAAAAAATTGGTGTTTTTCCCATAAAAATGGTAAAAAAAGAGGAAATTGACCCAAAAATTTGGATTTTTTTGGCAAGAAAACTGGATAAATTGTCCCAAAAAAATTCAGATTTTTCTCTCCCATAAAAATGGGGAATGGGTTCCAAAAAAAAGAGATTTTAATGCCAAAAAGAAGGAATTTTTTCCCCCTAAAAATGAGGAAATTCCCAAAATTCTCCAAACTCCATTTCCTCAGCAGCCTCAGCACAGCCTGGGAGGAAAAAAAAGGGGAAAATTGGGAATTTTCCCCAAAAAATTGGGGTTTTTTTCCCCATAAAAATGGTAAAAATAAGAGGAATTTGCCACAAAAAATTGGTTTTTTTCTCAGGAAAATTGAGATTTTTTTCTCAGGAAAATTGAGAATTTTTTCCTCAGAAAATGATATTTTTTTTATATAAAAATAAGAAATTTGTTCCAAATAAATTGGGGTTTTTCCCATGAAAATGGTAAAATAAGAGGAATTTGTCCCAAAAATTTGGATTTTTATGAGATTTTTTTTCTCATAAAAAAATGAGAATTTATCCCAAAAAATGGGATATTTTTTTCCCATAGAAATGAGGAATTTCTTCCAAAACATTGCAATTTTTTCACCCGTAAAAGTGGAGAATTTGCCCCAAAAATTTTGGTTTTTTCCCCATAACAATGAGGAATTTGTTTGAAGAAATTGGGATTTTTTCCCATAAAAATTGGAGAATTTTTCCCCAAAAAACTGGGGGTTTAAAACATAAAAATGGCAAAAACCCGAGGAATTTGTCACAAAAATGTGTTTTTTTTAACAGAAAAATTGAGGGTTTTTTCCCCATAAAAAAGAGGAATTTGTCCCAAAAATTTGGATTTTTTTCCCATAACAGCAGGGAATTTGTTTGAAAAAAATGGGATTTTTTTCCATGAAAAAGGGAAATCTGTCCCTAAAAATTTGATTTTTTTCCTATAAAAATGAGATTTTAAGGCAAAACTAGAGGAATTTCACAAAAAAATCTACAATTTTTTTTTCCCAGTACAATCTGGATTTTTTCCCCATAAAAAAGGGAAATTTGTCTCCAAAATTGGGATTTTTTTTCCCCATAAAAATTGGAAAAAAATCGCCCAAAAATTGGGCTTTTTTTCTTCCCATAAAAATGGCAAAAAAATAAATTTGCCCCCCAAAAATTGGATTTTTTTCCCCAGAAAAAAAGGGTTTTTGTTCTCATGAAAAAGGGGAGTTTGTCCCAAAAATTTGGGGTTTTTTTTCCATAAACATTGGATTTTAGGTCATAAAAATTGGGAATTTATCCCGCAAAAAATTGGGATTTTTCCCTCAGAAAATGTGGGATTAATCTCAAAAAAAATTAAAATTTAGGCCTTAAAAATTTGGGGCTGGGTCCTAAAAATGAGGAATTTTGCCTCAGAAAATGTGGAATTTGTCCCAAAAGAGGAATTTTTTCCCTAAAAATTTGGACTTTTCCCTCAGAAAATGTGGGCTTAATCACAAAAAATGCAATTTTAGGCCCTAAAAATAGAATTTTTCCCTCAGAAAATGTGGGCTTAATCACAAAAAATGCAATTTTAGGCCCTAAAAATAGAATTTTTCCCTCAGAAAAGGTGGACTTAACACCAAAAAATGCAATTTTAGGTCCAAAAAATTGATTTTTTCCCTCAGAAAATGTGGAATTGATACAAATAAAAGGAAATTTTATGTCCTAAAAATGTGGACTTTTCCCTCAGAAAAAACAGGATTGATTTTACAAAATGCAATTCCAGGCCCTAAAAATGGGGATTTTCCCTCAGAACATGTGGGGTTGATCCCAAAAATAAATTTTTTCCCTAAAAATTGAGATTTTCCCTCAGAAAATGTGGACTTAATCCCAAAAAATGCAATTTCAGGCCCTAAAAATGTAATTTTTCCCTCAGAAAATGTGGGATTAATCCCAAAAAATGAAATTTCAGGTCCAAAAAACTGAATTTTTCCCTCAGAAAACGTGGACTTAATCCCAAAAAATGCAATTTCAGGTCCAAAAAACTGAATTTTTCCCTCAGAAAACGTGGACTTAATCCCAAAAAATGCAATTTCAGGCCCTAAAAATGGAATTTTTCCCTCAGAAAATGTGGACTTAATCCCAAAAAATGCAATTTCAGGCCCTAAAAATTGAATTTTTCCCTCAGAAAATGTGGACTTAATCCCAAAAAATGCAATTTCAGGCCCTAAAAATGTAATTTTTCCCTCAGAAAATGTGGGATTAATCCCAAAAAATGAAATTTCAGGTCCAAAAAACTGAATTTTTCCCTCAGAAAACGTGGACTTAATCCCAAAAAATGCAATTTCAGGTCCAAAAAACTGAATTTTTCCCTCAGAAAACGTGGACTTAATCCCAAAAAATGCAATTTCAGGCCCTAAAAATGGAATTTTTCCCTCAGAAAATGTGGGCTTAATCCCAAAAAATGCAATTTTGGGCCCTAAAAATGGAATTTTTCCCTCAGCAAATGTGGGATCAATCCCAAAAAATGAGATTTTTGTCCCTCAAAATGTGGATTTCCCCCTAAACCCCCCAAATCCGCACTCACCTGGTCCAGGTCGGTCTCCACGGACACCGAGAGCCGCAGATTTTCGGGAATTCCGAAGGTGCCGATGGCGGGACTTCCCGCAGGAATTCCCAAATGTTCAGCCACGTCCCGAACCGTGGCCAGCGTGGCCGTGGCCGTGAGGCCCAGGAAGCACCGAACGCCCAAGCGCTCCCGCAGAACCTGGGATTTTGGGAATAAAACCCGGATTAGACGGGATTTTGGGGGGATTTTTGGGGATTTTCCGAGGTTTTTGGGGTTTTTCCCACCTTGCAGACCCTGAGGTAAGCGGGCCGGAAGTTGTGGGACCATTGGGAGATGCAGTGAGCTTCATCCAGGCAGGCGAAAGCCACGGGAGGGAAACGGCGGAAAAGGCGGGAAAAAAATCCCGATCCCACCACAGATTCCGGGGAAAGCAGCAGGATTTGGGCTTGGCCGCTGCTGACCTGGAGGGAAATCGGGATTATCCTGGAGTTTTTTTTAAGGAAAAAGTGGGAATTTTGGGGGTTTTACTCACTTTTTTTATGGCTGCTTCACGCTGGGATTGGGTGAGGTTGGAGTGGATGCAGACGGCTTTGAGGGCTGAGGGGAGGTTGGAAACCTGGGAGTGGGAATATTGTGGGGGGTTTTTTTTGGGGGATTTTGTGAAGGAAATATCCCAAAAAAAAAAAAGCGGGAATGGCGGGAATACCTGGTCGTCCATGAGGGAGACGAGGGGGGAGATGACGAGGGAGATGCAGCGGGAACGGCGGTGGTAGAGGAAGGCGGGGAGTTGGTAACAGAGGGATTTGCCCGAGCCCGTGGGCTGCAGCAGCAGTGTGGAGATTCCTGGGGAAAATGGGAATTTTGGGATGCTGGGAGAGGGGAAAAGGGAGGAAAAGGGAGGGAAAAAGTGAGGGGAAATGTAGTGAAAAGGGTTGGAAGAACTGAGGGGAAAAAGGGCATGAAAAACTGAGGGGAAAAGGGCGGGAAAAACTGAGGGAAAAAGGGCGGGAAAAACTGAGGGGAAAATGGCGGGAAAAACTGAGGGGAAAATGGCGGGAAAAACTGAGGGGGAAAATGGGAAAAAGGGCAAGAAAAACTGAGGGGAAATGTAGTGAAAAGAGTGGGAAAAACTGAGAGAAAAAGGGCGGGAAAAACTGAGGGGTGGGGAAAATGGTGAGAAAAACCAAGGGGAAAAGTGGGAAAAAGGGCAAGAAAAACTGAGGGGAAATGTAGTGAAAAGAGTGGGAAAAACTGAGAGAAAAAGGGCGGGGAAAACTGAGGGGAAAAGTGGGGAAAATGGTGGGAAAAACTGAGGGGGAAAATGGGAAAAAGGGCAGGAAAAACTGAGGGAAAAAGGCAGGAAAAACTGAAGTGGGGGGAGAAGGGCAAGAAAAACTGAGGGAAAATGTAGTGAAAAGGGTGGGAAAAACCAAGGGGAAAAGTGGGGAAAATGGTGGGAAAAACTAAGTGGGAAAATGGGAAAAAGGGCAGGAAAAACTGAGGGGAAATGTGGAGAAAAGAGTGGGAAAAGCAGGGAAAATTTGAGGGGAAAAGGGTGGGAAAAAGGGCAGGAAAAACTAAGGGAAAAAGGGCAGGGAAAAAGGTGTGAAAAACAGGGAAAAAAGGGCAGGGAAAAGAGCAAGAGAAAAGGGCAGTAAAATAAAGGTGGGAAAAAACGGCAGAAAAAACTGAGAGAAAAAGGGCAAGGAAAAAAGGGTGGGGAAAAAAGGGGCAAAAAAAAAAGAGTGGGAAAATGGAAAGAAAAAAGAGCAGGAAAAATGGAGAGGGGGGAAAAGGGTGGGGAAAAAGGGTAGGAAAAATGCAGGTGAAAAAAAGAGGGGGAAAAGGGGAAGAAAAAAGCAGGGAAAAAAGGGTGGAGAATAAAAAAAGGGTGGGGAAAAGTATGGGAAAAAAGGGCAGGGAAAATGGCAGACAAAACTGAGGGAAAAAGGGCAGGGATAAAAGGCTGGGGAAAAAAGAGTGGGAAAATGGAAAGAAATAAGGGCAGGAAAAAAGCAGGAGAAAAAAAGAAGGGGAAAAGGGGCAGGAAAAATGCAGGGAAAAAAGGGCAGGAAAAAAAGAGTGGGGAAAAGGTAGAAAACTGGAGGGGAAAAAAGTGGGGAAAAAAAGAATGGAGGGGAAAAAAGTGAAGGGAAAGAAGAGGGGAAAAAAAGGATGGGGAAAAAAGAATGGGAAGAAAGAGCAGGGAAAAAGGGTGGGGAAAAAAAAAGATGGGGAAAATTTAGGGAAAAAGAGCAGGGAAATGGAAAGGAAAGAGGGCAGGAAAAAAGGCGGGAAAAAAAGGCGGGAAAATCGAACCGGAAAGGACCCTCATGACGGCCTCAGCCTGGCCGGGCCGGAAGGAATCGTATCCCAAAGTTCTCAGAGCTTCCAGCACTTCCTCCGGAGGATCTGTGGGATTCAGGAGGAGAAAATGTGGAATTTCCCCCCGGGTTTTTCCGGGGTTTTTCCAGGTTTTCTCCGGGGTTTACCTGGGACGGTCCCATCGGGGTTTGGGGGGTAAAGGGGATCCATGGGAGGTGGGGGAGGGGATGGGGGGGAGAATTCTGGCTGAGGGAAATCCAGGGAATCTGGGGGGAGTTGGGAATTTTCCGTGTTGGATCCATCTGGAGGGAAAAAGGAAAAAAAACCGGGATTTTAAGAGGAAAATTCCAGGTTTTTAGGGGGAAAAAACCAATTTTTAAACCTAAAAATGTCATTCTTGGGGACAGCTCCCAAGTTTTCTGAGGGGAAATCCACATTTGTAGGATCCAACCTCAGTTTTTAGGGAGAAAAGTCCCATTTTTAGCACCTAAACTTGGATTTCCTGGGGGCAAATTCCTCATTTTTTAGGATCCAACCAAAATTCTTAGGGGAAAAAACCCCATATTTAAGGTCTGAAATGTCAAAATTTCATTTTAGGCTCTAGAATTTCTTTTTTAGGGCCAAATCCCACATTTTTAGATCCCAAATTGTAAGTTTTAGAATCCACTTACTTTTAAGGATACATTCTCACATTTTTAGGATAAAGAATCACATTTTTAAGACCAAATTCTCCAATTTTTAGGGCAAAATTCCAGACTTTTAGAACCCAAATTCCTCACTTTTAGACCAAAATCCCATTTTTTCATCCCAAATCCTGGCTTTTTTAGTACCCACTTCCTTTTTAGGATAAACCCTCACATTTATTGGGAAAAAAAAAATCACATTTCTGAGGACAAAATCCCAATTTTAAGGCCCAAATCCCAAACTTTTTGAGAGCAAAACCCCATTTTTGGAGGTCAAAATTCTAATTTTAAGGCCTAAATCCCACATTTCTGAGGGCAAAATTCCAATTTTAACGTCCAAATCCTAATCTTTGAGCCCAAAACTCCAATGTTAAGGCCAAAATCCCAATCTTAAGGCCCAAATCCCAAATTTTTTGAGGCCAAAACCCCATTTTTAAGGTCAAAATCCCATTTTAATGTCCAAATCCCACATTTTTGAGGACAAAATTCCAATTTTAAAGACCAAATCCCTCATTTTTGAGACCCAAATCCCAATTTTAAGCTCCAAATCCCTACTTTTGAGGGACAAACTTCAATTTTTGATGCTAAAATCCCAATATTAAGGTCCAAATGACAATTTCTGAGGCCAAAATTCCAATTTTAAGGTCCAAATCCAAATTGTTGAGGACAAAGCTCCAATTTTTGATGCCCAACCCCCAATATTTGCTACAAAATCCAAATTTTAAGTCCCAAATCCCACATTTTTGAGGGCAAAATCCCATTTTTTGAGGCCAAAATTCCAATTTTAAGACCCAAATCCCAACTTTTGAGGCTAAAATGCCTATTTGAAGCTCCAAATCCCAATTTTTGAGGCCAAACCCCCCTCATTTCCCACCCTTTCCCTGGGAAAATACAGGAATTCCATAATTCAGTTTCTCACCGGGAATTTCTGGGATAAAATCTCCGTTGCTCCTTTGGGCCACTTCTTCCAGAGTGAGAAGCGCCTTCTCCTCGGGAGCTTCCTCCGGGTACGATCCAAATTTCTTCCCTGTGAGCAGAATCCCCACAAAAATCCATGGAAAAGAACCCCCTCACCCTTTTCAGCTGTTTTATCCCCAAAATCCTTTCAGAAATCCCAAAAAATCTTGGAATTTCCGCAGGAATGTCTCTTGGAACGATCCCAAATCCAAACCCAAATCCTCCCTGCGGGCACAACTCCCAAAAAATCCATGGAAAAGAACCCCCCCACCACCATTTTCCTGCCATTTTATCCCAAAAGTCCCATTGAAAATCCCAAAATTCCCTCAAAAAATGCAAAAAATCCCCTCAGAAATCCCCAAAATTCCCAGCCTGACCTTGCAGTTTTATCAGGAATTTCTCTAGGAACATTCCCAAATCCTTCCCTGCTCGGGCAATTCCCTCAAAAACCCATGGAAAAGAACCCCTGCACACTTTTCCCACTCTTTTATCCCAAAATTCCCCTCAGAAATCTAAAAAAAACCCAATCCCCTGAGAAATCTCAAAAAATTCCCAGCCTGACCTTGCAATTTTCTCTGGGAACAATCCGAAATCCTTCTCTAAGCACAAAATTCCCTCAAGAATCCATGGCAAAGAACCCCCCTCACCATTTTCCCACTCTTTTACCCAAAAAAACCCCTCAGAAATCCCAAAAATTCCTGCCCTGACTTCACAGTTTCCTTAGGAATTTCTCCGGGAACAATCCCCAGTCCTTCCATGTGACCAGAATTCCCTCAAAAATCCATGGAAAAGAAACCCCCTCACACTTTTCCTGCTCTTTTATCCCAAAAATCCCTTCAGAAATCCCAAAATTCCCTCAAAAAATGCAAAAAATCCCCTCAGAAATCCCAAAAATTCCCGGCCTGACCTCGCAGTTTTTTCAGGAATTTCTCCGGAACAATCCCAAATCCTATCCCAAATCCTTCCCTGTGAGGGCAACTCCCTCAAAAATCCACGGAAAAGAAACCCCCTCACACTTTTCCTGCTCTTCTATCCCAAAAATCCCCTCAGAAATCCCAAAATTCCCTCAAAAAATGCAAAAAGTCCCCTCAGAAATCCCCAGCCTGACCTTGCAATTTTTTCAGGAATTTCTCCAGGAACAATCCCAAATCCAATCCCAAATCCTCCCTGCACGCACAACTCCCACAAATCTCCACAGAAAAGAACACCCTCACGCTTTTCCCACCATTTTATCCCAAAAATCTCCTCCGAAATTGCAAAATTCCCTCAAAAATCCCCTCAGAAATCCCAAAAATTCCTGGCCTGACCTCGCAATTTTTTCAGGAATTTCTCCACTAACAATCCCAAATCTGATCCCAAATCCTTCCCTGTGTGGGCAACTCCCAAAAAACTCCACAGAAAAGACCACCCTCACACTTTTCCCACCATTTTATCCCAAAAATCTCCTCAGAAATTGCAAAAATCCCTCAAAAATCCCCTCAGAAATCCCCAAAATTCCCAGCCTGACCTCACAATTTTTTCAGGAATTTCTCCACTAACAATCCCAAATCTGATCCCAAATCCTTCCCTGTGTGGGCAACTCCCAAAAAACTCCACAGAAAAGACCACCCTCACACTTTTCCCACCATTTTATCCCAAAAATCCCCTCAGAAATCCCAAAAATTCCTGGCCTGACCTCGCAATTTTTTCAGGAATTTCTCTGGGACTGATCCCAAATCCTGCCCTGCGCGGGCAATTCCCTCAAAAATCCATGGAAAAGAAACCCCCTCACACTTTTCCCGCTGTTTTATCCCAAAAATCCCCTCAGAAATCCCAAAATTCTCTCAAAAAATGCAAAAAAAATCCCTTCAGAAATCCCAAAAATTCCCAGCCTGACCTCACAATTTTTTCAGGAATTTCTCCAGGAACAATCCCAAATCCTTCCCTGTGCGGGCAACTCCCTCAAAAATCCACGGAAAAGAAACCCCCTCACACTTTTCCCGCTGTTTTATCCCAAAAATCCCCTCAGAAATCCCAAAAACCCCCTCAGAAATCCCAAAAAACCCCCGTCCTCACCCGGGCATTCCGCGGCCCAGTGCCCCTTCCCGCCGCACCGGAAGCAAAGATCGGATCCGCCCCCGAACTTTTTTCTCCATTTCTGCCTCCAAACCTGGGAAAAAAAACCCCAAATCCCAAAATTCCAGCGGGGTAGAGGTCGGGAATTCCTCCCAAAAAATTTTTGGGAATTTTCACCTGTTTCCGGAGGAATTTTCCCCTCAGGGATCCGCGGGTGTACGTTTTTCTCTTCAGGTTGAGGCGGATGAAGTTGCCGCGCGGGGCTCTGAGGGGAAGGAGGGATTAAAAACGGCGGGAAACTCGGAAAAGCTGAAAAAAGGGAATTTTGGGATGCGGATTTTGGGGATTTTTGGAAATTTTCGGGTCTTTAATTTTGGATTTCTGGGTTTTGGGGTTCTCAGAATTTTTTTTTTTTGGAGAAGGATCGAATATTGGGATTTTCCAACTTTTGAGGGTCCTTGATTTTTGGGGTCTCCAAGTTTTGGGGTTCTTGGATTTTTTAAAATTTTTCAGAATTTGGGGTTCTTGGATTTTTGGAATTTTGATTTTGGATTTCGGGGTTCAAGATTTTGGGGACTTTTTTTATTTTGAGGGGTGTCAAATGTTGGGATTCTCCAGCTTTTGAGGGTCTTTGATTTTTGAGGTCTCCCAAGTTTTGGGGTTCTTGGATTTTTTGAATTTGTCAGATTTTGGGGGTTTTGATTTTGGGTTTCTGGTTTTTCAGGTTCTCAGATTTTTGGGATTTTTCAAATTTTGGGGTCTTTAATTTTGGGTTTTTGGGGTTTGTAGGTTTTTGGGGTCTTTAAATTTGGGGTTCTCGGATTTTTGGGTTTTTTTTTTATTTTGGAGTCTTTGTTTTTGGGATTTTTAGGTTTTAGGGGTTTTCGGATTTTTGGGATTTTCTGATTTTGGGGTCTTTAATTTTGGCATTTTTTGAGTTCTCAGATTTTTGGGATTTTTCTGATTTGGGGTCTTTAATTTTAGGTTTCTGGTTTTTTGGGGATCTGGCATTTTGGGGATTTCTTGGATTTTGGGGTCTGGTTTTGGGACTTTTTGGTTTTTGGGGTTCTCGGATTTTTGGGTCGTCAATTTTGGGATTGAGTTCTCAGATTTTTGTGATTTTTTTTTGATTTTGGCGGTCTCAGATTTTTGGGATTTTTTTTTTAATTTTGGATCTTTAATTTTGTATTTCTAGGTTTTGGGGTTTCTCAGATTTTTTTGGATTTTTTTCTGATTTTGGGGTCTTTAGTTTTAGGTTTTTGGGATTTTTTTTTTTATTTTGGGGGTCTCAGATTTTTGGGATTTTTTTTTTAATTTTGGATCTTTAATTTTGTATTTCTAGGTTTTGGGGTTTCTCAGATTTTTTTGGATTTTTTTCTGATTTTGGGGTCTTTAGTTTTAGGTTTTTGGGATTTTTTTTTTTATTTTGGGTCTTTAATTTTGGGAGTTTTGATTTTGAGGGGTGTCAAATTTTGGGATTCTCCAACTTTTGAGGTTCCTGATTTTGGATTCTCCAACTTTTGGGGTCTCCAAGTCTTTGAGGTCTCTGATTCTGGGGCTCTCCCATATTTGAGGTCTCATCTTTGGATTTTTTTTTGCCAGGAAAAAAGGCAGGAAAGCTGGGAAAACGGCAGGAAAACTGGGAAAAAAGGCAGGAAAAATGGGAAAAATATGGGAAAATGGGAAAAAAGATGGGAAAAGCCGGAAAAAAGGCGGGAAAATCCAGGAATTACCGAGCCCTGCGCGTGGCTTTGGGTTTTTCCTCCTCTTCCTCCTCCTCCTCCTCCGGGATTTCTCCGGATCCGTGCGGCGCCTCCCCGGCTCCACTTTGGGATTTTTTCTTTTCCATCTTTTCCTTTCCCTCCCGGCTTTGCCTCACCCCAGAAATTCCGGGCTCGGATCCTCCGAGGCCTCTCCGGAGCTTGGCCGGGGCCTCGGCGGCGCCGGCGTCGTCCCGGGGCCGTTTCCTCCCAAAATTCCCCAGGGATTCAGGGCCCATTTCCAAAAATTCCTGCTGAGATTTGTCCCCATTTTCCAAAAATTCCCGCTGGGATTTGTCCCCAATTTCCAGAAATTCCCGCTGGGGTTTGACGTCGATTTCTGGGAATTCCCGCTGGGATTTGGCGTCGTTTTCCTGAAATTCCAGCTGGGATTTGGGGTCGTTTTCCTGAAATTCCCGCTGGGATTTGGGGTAGTTTTCCAAAAATTCCCGGTGTTTTTTTGGGGATTCCTCGCACCTCTGGATCCAGGCGGGGTCCAGCGAGCTCAGAGTTCGGGCCACGCTCCGTTGGAGCCGCCGGAATTTTTCGGCAACGGGAGAAGAAAAGTTGGGAATTTTCCCCGGCGAGGGAGGAAGGAATTCTTGGGAATCTTGGGGTTTTTCGGGATTTTCCGAGGAAATTTCGGCTCCGAGCTCCGGGGTTTGCTGGGATTTGGGAGGTTTTGGGATTTTCCGGGGATTTGGGGTCAGAGGGGGCTCCTGGAGGGAAGGGAAAGGAAAAAATCCCAATTTTTTTCTCCTCTGGAATTTCAAATCCCAAATTCAAGGGGATTTTGGGGAAGCCAAGTTTTGGGGGCTCCAATTTTTGGGATCCTCTGATTTTGGGGTTCTTAAATTTGGGGTTTTTTTGATTTTTGGGGTCTCCAACTTTGGGGCTCCCTGATTTGGGATCCTCTCATTTTGGGGTTTTGGAATTTGGGATTCTCCAGCTTTTGGGGTCTTGAATTTTGGGATCCTGATTTTGGTGATCTCTGATTTTTGGGATTGGTGATTTTGGGATTTTTCCCATTTTGGGGTCTCCAAATTTAGGATCCCAAATTTTGGGATTCTCCATCTTTTAGGGTCTCTGATTTTTGGAGTCCCTAATTTAGGATCCTCTGGTTTTGGGATCCTTAAATTTGGGGTTTTTGATTTTGGGGCTCCCTGATTTTGGGGTCTCTAAATTTGGGATTTTCCCATTTTTGGGATCTCTGATTTTTGGGATCTTTAATTTTGGGTTTTTGGGGTCTCCAAATTTAGGGTCTCCAGTTTTTGGGGTCCCTCTGATGTTGGGATTCTCCAGCTTTTTAGGATCTCTGATTTTTGGGATCTTTAATTTTGGGTTTTTGGGGTCTCCAACTTTTGGGGGTTCCCGATTTTGGAGTCTCTAAATTTGGGATTTTCCCATTTTTGGGATCTCTGATTTTTGGGGTCCCTCTAGATTTTGGGATTCTCCAGCTTTTTAGGATCTCTGATTTTTGGGATCTTTAATTTTGGGTTTTTGGGGTCTCCAACTTTTGGGGGTTCCCGATTTTGGAGTCTCTAAATTTGGGATTTTCCCATTTTTGGAATCTCTGATTTTTGGCATTCTTGATTTTGGGATTTTTCCCATTTTGGGGTCTCCAAATTTAGGGTCCCTAATTTTGGGATTCTCCAGCTTTTCGGGGTCTCTAAATTTGAGATTCTCCCATTTTTGGGATCTCTGATTTTTGGTGTTCCTGATTTTGGGATTTTTCCCAATTTGGGGTCTCTAAATTTAGGATCCCAAATTTTGGGATTCTCCATCTTTTAGGGTCTCTGATTTTTGGGATCCCTGATTTTAAGGGATCCCCAATTTTGGGATTTTTCCCATTTTTGGGTCTCTGATTTTGGGATTTTTCCCATTTTGGGGTCTCCAAATTTAGGGTCCCTAATTTTGGGATTCTCCAGCTTTTAGGGTCTCTGATTTTTGGGGTCCCTAATTCTGGGATCCTTAAATTTGGGTTTTTTGATTTTTGGGTCTCCAACTTTTGGGGGTTCCCGATTTTGGGGTCTTTAATTTTGGGGTTTTTTTGTTTTTTTTTTAATTTTGGGGTCCCTAAATTTAGGGTCTCCAGTTTTTTGGGGTCCCTAATTTTGGGATTTTCCAGCTTTTAGAGTCTCTGATTTTTGGGATCCCTGATTTTAAGGGATCCCAAATTTTGGGATTTTTCCCATTTTGGGGTCTCTGATTTTGGGATTTTTCCCATTTTGGGATTCTTCCCATTTTGGGGTCTCTAAATTTAGGGTCTCCAGTTTTTGGGGTCTCTCTGATTTTTGGGATCCTCCAGTTCTGGGGTCTCCAAATTGTGGGATTCTCTGATTTTCGGTGTCTCCAATTTTTGGGGTCTCTGATTTTGGTGGGTCCCAAATTTTGGGATTCTCCAGCTTTTGGGATCTCCAATTTTTGAGATACTCCATTTTTGGGATTCTCAGAATTTTGGGATTCTCCATTTTTGGGGTCTCAAATTTTCAGGGTCTTTAATTTTGGGGGAATCCCAAATTTTGGGATTGTGCAACTTTTGGTGTCTCCAATTTTTGGGATCCTAAATTTTGGGATCCTTCAGCTTTTGGGGTCTTTGATTTTCACATTCTTTAATTTTAGGAGGTTCCAAATTTTGGGATTCTCTGAATTTTGGGGTCTCAAATTTTCAGGGATCCCAAATTTTGGGATTCTCTGATTTTTGGGGTCTTTAATTTTGGAGGATCCCAAATTTTGGGATTCTCCAATTTTGGGATCTCAAATTTTCAGCGGTCCCAAATTTTGGAATTCTCCAACTTTTGAGGTCTCTGATTTTTAGAATCTCCAATTTTCAGGGATCCCAAATTTTTGTATTCTCCAATTTTGGGATCTCAAATTTTCAGGGGTCCCAAATTTTGGGCTCTCTGATTTTGGGGTCTCCAGTTTTTGGAGGTCCCCAATTTTGGGATTCTCCAATTTTTGGGAGGGCCCGAATTTTGGGAAGGTCTCTGATTTTGGTCGGTCCCAATTTTGGGATTCTCCAACTTTTGGAGTCTCTGATTTTTGGAATCTCCAATTTTCAGGGATCCCAAATTTTTGGGTCTCCAGTTTTTGGAGGTCCCTAATTTTGGGATTCTCCAATTTTTTGGGGGGACCTAATTTTGGGAAGGTCTCTGATTTTGGTCAGTCCCAATTTTGGGATTCTCCAACTTTTGGAATCTCTGATTTTCAGTGTCTCCAACTTTTGGGCTCTATAATTTTGGAGGATCCCAAATTTTGGGATTCTCCAACTTTTGAGGTCTCTGATTTTTGGAATCTCCAATTTTCAGGGTCTTCAATTTTCAGGGATCCCAAATTTTGGGGTCTCCAGTTTTTGGAGGTCCCTAATTTTGGAATTCTCCAATTTTTGGGGGGCCCTAATTTTGGGAAGGTCTCTGATTTTGGTCAGTCCCAATTTTGGGATTCTCCAACTTTTGGAATCTCTGATTTTCAGTGTCTCCAACTTTTGGGCTCTATAATTTTGGAGGATCCCAAATTTTGGGGTCTCCAGTTTTTGGAGGTCCCTAATTTTGGAATTCTCCAATTTTTGGGGGGCCCTAATTTTGGGGAAGGCCTCTGATTTTGGTGAGTCCCAAATTTTGGGATTCTCTAATTTTTGGAATCTCTGATTTTGGGTTCTCCAATTTTCAGGGTCTTCAATTTTCAGGGATCCCAAATTTTGGGATCTCCAGTTTTTGGAGGTCCCTAATTTTGGGATTCTCCAACTTTTGGGGTCTCTGATTTTTAGGATCCCAAATTTTTGGGTTGAGTGATGCCCCAACCCCCCTGACCTTGCCAGAGGTTCCCAGTTTGGCTTTGAGCTTCATCCCATAGAATTTGGAAATTCCTGCCGGGATTTTCCCGCTCTGCCTCTTCCCGGGGGATTTCGGTGCCCGGTTCAGGTGGGAGCCCCAAAATCCTGAATCTTCCACCTGCAACGACACCAAAATCCAAAAAAATCCCCCAAATCTGCTCAAACACGGCTCAGAGTTCCAAAAAATCCCCCAAATCCCAAAATATCCCAGGCAAATATCTCCCAAAATAAAAAAAATGTCCCAAATCGATCGAATTCCAGCCCAAAATCCCCCCAAAAAAACATTGAAATGTCCCAGGCAAATATCTCCCAAAATCAAAAAAATGTCCCAAATCGGTCGAATTCCAGCCCAAAATCCACCCCAAAAAACCATTCAAAAATGCCCCAAATCCCAAAAAGTTCCCCAAATCCCAAAAAAATCCCAGCCCAAATTCCCAAAAATGCCAGCCCAGAATCCCAAAAATTCCCCCATCCCAAAAAAATCCCAGCCCAAAATCTCCCCAAAAAATCCCAAAATCTGCTCAATCCCAGCTCAAAAATTCCCAAAAAATCCCAAAATCTGCTCAATCCCAGCTCAAAATCCCCCAAAAAAAATCCCCCAAAAAATCCCAAAATCTGCTCAATCCCAGCCCAAA
>NW_024503026.1:0-561 GCF_017590055.1 Onychostruthus taczanowskii
AAAATCCAAAAAACAGCAAAATTCAGGGAAAATCTGCAAAAATTGGCCAAAAATCAGCATAAAATCTGCTAAAAATCACCCATAAATGTCTAAAAATTACCCAAAAATGTCTAAAAATGACACAAAAATGTCTAAAAATGACCCAAAACCAGCCCAAATCAGCCCAAAACCCAGCCAGGAACATCTCATCCACCACGGTGTACACCTGAAAATCCAAAAAACAGCAAAATTCAGGGAAAATCTGCAAAAATTGGCCAAAAATCAGCAAAAAATCAGCCAAAATCGGCTAAAAATCCCCAATAAGTGTCTAAAAATGACCCAAAAATGTCTAAAAATGACACAAAAATGTCTAGAAATGACCCAAAACCAGCCCAAATCAGCCCAAAACCCAGCCAGGAACATCTCATCCACCACGGTGTACACCTGAAAATCCAAAAAACAGCAAAATTCAGGGAAAATCTGCAAAAATTGGCCAAAAATCAGCAAAAAATCAGCCAAAATCGGCTAAAAATCACCAATAAGTGTCTAAAAATGACCCAAAAATGTCTAAAAATGACCCAA
>NW_024503027.1:0-561 GCF_017590055.1 Onychostruthus taczanowskii
TTTTGGGGTTTTTGGGGGGGACCAGAATCCCAAAAAGGCTCCAAGGAGCTCTACAGGAACCCGGATCACTCGGGGCTGACTCAGCTCAAGATTTTCAGATTTCCTCCGGAATTTCGGGATTTCCTCTGGAATTTTGGGAATTCTGCGCCCCCACCCCCGAGCCCAGCCCCTCCCCGGGATGGTGGCCACCTTGGCATTCCCAAATTCCCAATTTTTGGGTTTTTGGGGGGATCAGATCCCCTAAAAGACTCCAAGGAGCCGGGATCACTCGGGGCTGACTCAGCTCAGGATTTTCAGATTTCCTCCGGAATTTCCTCCAGAATTTCGGGAATTCTGCACCCCCCCCCGAGCCCAGCCCCTCCCCGGGCCCGTGGCTACCTTGGCGTGGCCGTGCTTGCCCGTTTTGGAGGTGCTCATCTCCACGATCTTGCAGGGGCGGCCCTTGAGCACCACGAAGCCGTTCTTGCGCAGCGCCGAGCACTGCATGGGGAACGTGGCCGACGCCCCCGCGTCGCCCGTCTCGAAGTCCAGGTCGTCGGCCATCGCCTCTCTGGGGGGGGG
>NW_024503028.1:0-561 GCF_017590055.1 Onychostruthus taczanowskii
CCAATTTCCCTCCCCCAAATCCCCATCTCCCCCCCCCAGTTTTTCACCCCTTCCCCTCTTCCCTCCCTTTTCCTCTCCCCCCTCCCAACCCCCATTTTTTCTCTTTTTCCCCATTTTACCCCATTTTTTTCTGTTTTATCCCCATTTTTCTCCTTTTTTTTCCTGGTTTTTTTTGGTTTTTTCCCCATTTTTCCCCCATTTTTCCCCAATTTTCCCCATTTTGCCTGTTTTTTCCCTATTTTTTTTCTGTTTTTTCCCCACTTTTCAACCCATTTCCCCCCATTTTTTCCCCGTTTTCTCCCTGATTTTCCCCATTTTTCCCCATTTTCCCCATTTTTTCACCCATTTTTCCATTTTCCCCCCATTTTTTCCCCATATTTCCCCATTTCCCCCCCCTTTTCCCCCATTTCTCCCTCTGTTTCCCCCCGTTTTGCCCAATTTCCCCCTTTTTTCCCCCAGATGTGGATCAACCCCTGTGCCCAAGTGATTTTCGACTCGGACCCGGCCCCCAAGGACACCTCGGGGGCGGCGGCGCTGGAGATGATGTCCCAGGCCATGATC
>NW_024503029.1:0-561 GCF_017590055.1 Onychostruthus taczanowskii
CCCAAAATCCTCCCCAAATCCCCCCCAGGAACGACGCCAAGGATGAGACGGCCGGAGAGCTGGACTTCAGCGGGCTCCTGAAAAAGAGGTGGGGAGGAGGAGGAGGAGGAGGAAGGCAGGAGGGGGAGGAGGAGGAGGAGGAGGAGGAGGAGGGGAGGGGGCTTGTCCCGTTCTCTTGTCCTTTTCGAAAATGTAGAGCTAAGATCGGGATTGTCGAGGATGCTGCGCGCCTTGTTTATCTGGCACCCGGGGGGAGGGAAGGGAAAGGAGGGAGGGAAGCGGGCAGGACTGGACTGGAGGAGCAGCTGCAGTGCAGTGTCAGGAGATGAGGAGAAGGGAGACAGGGGAACGAGGGGGGCGAGAGAGGGAAAAGAAAGGGGGAGAGGAGAGGAAGGAGGAGGAGAAGGAGGAAGAAGGGCAGGAGGAGGAAAAGGAAGAGGAGGAGGAGGAGGAGGAAGGGCAGGAGGAGGAAGAGGAGGAAGGCAGGAGGAGAAGGAGGAGGAGGACGAGGAAGGCAGGAGGAGGGAGAGGAGAAGGAGGAGGAGGAAGGCAGAAGGAGGA
>NW_024503030.1:0-561 GCF_017590055.1 Onychostruthus taczanowskii
AAAGCTGTGCAAAGCTATATGCAGCTATGCCTCCTGGTGCTGTGTATTCCACACCTGATAACACTCATTTTTGGCTTGTTCTTTCAAACATGCCATTCCTGCACAAAATAGGTTTACCTCCCTCCATAATCCCAGATATATCCTGCCTTCTTTCTTCAGTTTTTGAGGCTAGGAACGTATGTAATCCCAGTCATCCACTGATATCCTACAGATCTTCCTTTGCTTTGCAGCAGCATCAAAAGCAGACATTGCTCTGTTCTAGCAGCCTCTCCTGATTTCATGCACCTTCCTAATGGTGCTTTTCCTTCTGCCATCCAGGAAATTCTCTTAGTTAAAAACCAGTGCTGTATTTAATATAATTTTAAAATAATTAAACAGGATACAAAAATCCAACAGAAGATGCACTGAGCCTTCTCTGGTAACCATACTGCCATTTCCTGATCTTCCAGACTCTTACCTGCTGTGATTGTGGCCAGTTGAATAGCTAGATAAGAATATCATCTTTATAGAAGTATCCAGATCACCTTCTAGAAACATTTAGGTTGGAAAAGACATTTAAGA
>NW_024503031.1:0-565 GCF_017590055.1 Onychostruthus taczanowskii
CCAATGAAACCCCAAGAAGTCCAGATGCAAATATTTTCTTGGGAGATGTTAGGAAAACCCCAGTCTTCTGAGCACCTGCACTTTGCCTGGAAGGGCCTGCAGGCAGCTCTAAACCCTCAGGTGAGGCAGCAGCGAGGTCCTGGTATGAGAGCACTGTGTAGCAGTGAGGGAAGAAGAAAGGAAGCAAAGGGAAGGCTGGGTCACTATTGGTCTTTGGGTGTGTTTCCCTTGGCAGCAACTGTACTTCTGTCAGGGAAGCCAAAAGCTCCCATCCTCCCAAGCCAGGTGAGAAAGAAGAAAAAAGAACCAAACATATTCTCGGGCTATTCAACTAGCAATTCCTTGTCTACTTAGCTCTCCCCTATTCATTCAGCTGTCTGGGAAAACTGTCCTGCCGCCCTTCCCTGGAAGGAGGCAACTGCCAGAAACTCAGCTGCCAGGTCATTTCCCCGCTGCCCCAGAGGATAGCAGGGTCCGTCCAGCCGGGCCTGACCAGGACCGAGCCCTCGGCTCACACGCACTCACAGAGAGCTCCCCAGGCATCCCAGGGCCGGGCAAGGAGCAG
>NW_024503032.1:0-561 GCF_017590055.1 Onychostruthus taczanowskii
GGGATTTGGGGTGGAAATTTGGGATTTGGGACTCACGGCAGCCGAGCAGGAGCCAGGCCCAGAGGAGCAAAATCCGGGGGGGCCCCATCTGCCCGTGGGGGAGGGGCGTGAGAAAGGGGGGGACCCCGGGTTTGGGACCCTCCCGACCCCAAAAATCCCCCCCAAATTCGAGGGGCCGCCAAAAAATCCCCCAATTCAAGAGGACCCCAAAAATCTCCCCAAAATTCGAGGAAAAAAAAAAAACCCAAATTCCCCCCTAAATTCAATGGGACCCCAAAAAATCCCCCCCAAATTCAATAGGGACCGTCCCGACCCCAAAATGCCCCCCAAAACTTGGAAGAAGACCCCAAAAAACGCCCCCAAATTCAAGGAGAACCCCAAAAATCCCCCAAAATTATGGGGAAAACCCAAAAATTCCTCCCAAAATTCAAAGGGGACCCCAAAAATCCGCCCGAATTCAACAGGGAACATCCCGACCCCAAAACCCCTGAAAATTCGGAGGAAGACCCCAAAAAATCCCCCCCAAAATTCAAGGGGAACCCCAAAAAATCCCCCCAAAAT
>NW_024503033.1:0-561 GCF_017590055.1 Onychostruthus taczanowskii
TGGAGGGCATTTGGGGGCACCTGGGGGGTGTTTGGGGGCACCAGGGGGGTCTCCTGCGTTACCCACCCGCGGGGGTCTCCCCTTTCTCTTTTTGGGGTCGTGCGGGGTCTCCATGACCCTTTCTGCCCCCTCCCCCCCCCGTTTTTGGGGAGGGGTCTCTCCTGGCCGCCCCCCCAGGTGGTGCTGAACGCCCCCCTGGGCCGGGGGCTGCGCTACAGCCAGGCCACGCCCCAGTTCCACCAGTGGCGCGAGGGCCGGCGGGTCTGGGGGCTCAGCTTCGCCGCCCCCCCCGAGGCCGCCCGCTTCGCCGCCGCCGTGCAGGGGGCGCTGCAGGCGCTCGAGCAGGGTCAGCGGGGGGCTGGGGGGGCTTGGGGGGTCCCCTGGGACACCCTGTGACACCCCCAGACCCCCCGAGACCTGTGTGACGCCCCCAGACCCCTCCCCATGTCATACACCCCTCCCCCTGCAGGGGGCGCTGCAGGCGCTTGAGCAGGGTCAGCGGGGGGCTTGGGGGGGTCCCCGAGTCTTGTGTGACACCCCCAGACCCCCCTGAGCCCCCTG
>NW_024503034.1:0-570 GCF_017590055.1 Onychostruthus taczanowskii
AAATGGGAAAATCCTCTGTACTTACTTCAGAGGAAGATGAATTATGAAAAGAGAAAGGACAAAGTTTTTTTCCTCCTTTCTATCTGGCCAGCACTGATGTCAGGTCCATGGAGTAATGTGCAAGTAGTCAGTACCAAAGGGATCCTTCTCTTCCTCAGCCAGCATGTTTCTGCTTTTGAGTGATGATGTTCAGACACCATGCCAGTAAAGCTCTGAGATCACCACTGGTTCAACACATGAAAGCAAAGTTTTATTCTGTTTTTAATTATTAAATGAGGTGATGAATTTTAAAAGTGTAAAAGAGAAGGACTTGATAATGCTCTCATTTTCTGAGTATAAATGGCTAACTACTACTACTATACTTGTCATGTTCCATCTTTACTAATTTGAATAGGTTATTGTACTTTTCAATTAAAAGACAGATTTGGGAGCCATTGTAGAAATTGCAAGGATTAACAGAAAATTCAGGTAGCATTTAACTTTAGCTAGGTGAGCTTGTGGACCTTCTGATTACAAAGCAGCACAGCACTATCAGCTATCTAATTTGAAATATATTTGCTTCCAGACTGA
>NW_024503035.1:0-560 GCF_017590055.1 Onychostruthus taczanowskii
TAGAGCCTAGAAGGAAGTGCAAGTTTTTCAATCAGGTGCTGCAGGAGGACTAGCAAGAAGCTTAGGAAAGCTGTCCATCAACTCCTTCCTGAAGAATGCTAATGTCAATTGCAGACACAGCCGATTGTCAAGACGCCGACTTCTAGGATCTTGGAAGCTGCGCACACAATGCCGCTGTTGGTGCGGCTTCGTTCTTCGCCTCCTGGAAGTTGCCGTCCTCTCTGGCTAGCAGAGGGGAAGAAGCTGCTAGTTCGTGCACAGATGCTTTTGCCAGTTACTGTGCGCTCCCGAGCGCCACTTCTGCTGAAACATGCCTGGCTGCGGCACTTACCTTCGGACAGCTCGCTTTATGTCTTCTGTGACTCTTGTCATCGGCATCTTAGTGAAAAGCTTTTCCACTCTGTCTTGCAAGGAGAAACTGGTTTAGTAAAGCCAATGTCCCCCAATCTTGCATTGGAAGTTCATCGTATTCCTTGTGTCTAAGAGCTTAGTAAGAGGTGCACAATTTTCAATCGGGGGATGTAGGAAGGCTGGCAAGAAGCTTAGGAAAGCTGTCCATC
>NW_024503036.1:0-14217 GCF_017590055.1 Onychostruthus taczanowskii
ACAGCCATGGGGGGGTGACACCGCGGGGGGGGGGACACACGGTTTTAGGATTTTTCCCCCCCCCGGGTTAAATCCCCTTTATTTGGGATCCGGGATTCGTTATTTGGGATTCGTTAATTGGGGTTCGTTAATTGGTATTCATTATTTGGGGTTCATTAATTGGGTTCGTTATTTGGGATTCGGGAGGTGGCGATCCAGACCTAATTAGGGCGGGGGGGGGCTAAATTTTTTAGGATTTCCGTCCCCCCCCCGCGGTTAAATCCCGTTTATTTGGGATCCATTCTTTGGGATACTTTATTCAGGATTAATTATTCAGGATTAATTATTTAGGATTAATTATTTAGGATCCATTCTTTGGGATTCATTCTTTGGGATTTGGGATTCAGGAGGTGTCGGCAGCCCCATTTCGGGGGGGGGGGCTCTCCCGGGGGGGTTTTTTAGGATTTCCGACCCCCCCCAGCAATTAAATCCCATTTATTTGGGATTCCTTCTTTAGGATTAATTATTTAGGATTAATTATTTAGGATTCTTTCTTTGGGATTTGGGATTCAGGAGGTGTCAGCGGCGCCAATTAGGGCGGGGGGGTTTTAAGGATTTCAGTCCCCCCCCCTCCCAAAATTAAACGCCATTTATCTGGGATTCCTTCTTTAGGATTAATTAATTAGGATTAATTAATTATTTAGGATTCTTTCTTTGGGATTGGTTCTTTGGGATTTGGGATTCAGGCGCTGTCGGAGCCCCGACCCAGCCCAAATTTGGGGGGTGGGGGTCTCTCCCGGGGGGGTTTTTTAGGATTTATTCCCCCCCTCCCGCGATTAAATCCCATTTATTTAGGATTCCTTATTCAGGATTAATTATTTAGGATTAATTATTTAGGATTCCTTTCTTTGGGATTTGGAATTCAGGAGGTGTCAACCCAGCCCCAATTAGGGGGGGGGTCTCTCCCGGGGGGGTTTTTTAGGATTTATTCCCCCCCCCCCGCCGCGGTCAGCCCGGGAGATGGATGGGGTCGGGTTAAACGCACGGACAGCGCCGTTAATTTGGGACGCATTAATTAGGGTTTGGCATTTAGGATTCCTGATTTGGGATTCATTCCCTGGGATTTCATCATTTAGGATTAATTATTTAGGATTAATTATTTAGGATTCCTTATTTAGGATTCATTCTTTGGGATCCAGGAGGTGTCAGGAATTCCAATTAGGGCGGGGGGGCTCTCCCGGATGGATGGGGTCGGGTTAAACGCACGGACAGCGCCGTTAATTTGGGACGCATTAATTAGGGTTTGGCATTTAGGATTCCTGATTTGGGATTCATTCCCTGGGATTTGGGGCTCGGGAGGCGCCGGGAGCCGCAATTAGGGCGGGGGGGCTCTCCCGGGGGGGCTTTTTTAGGATTTCCGACCCCCCCGGCGCGATTAAATCCCGTTTATTTGGGATTCCTTCTTTGGGATTATTTGGTATTAATTATTTAGGATTAATTATTGAGGATTCATTTTTGGGATTCAGGAGGCGTCAGGAATTCCAATTAGGGCGGGGGGAGGATCCCGGTTTTTTTTTTTTTTTTTTAAGGGCTCTCCCGGGGGGGCTTTTTTAGGATTTCCGACCCCCCTCCCCGCGCGATTAAATCCCGTTTATTTGGGATTCCTTCTTTAGGATTAATTATTTAGGATTAATTATTTAAGATTCCTTATTTAGCATTCATTTTTTGGGATTCAGGAGGCGTCAGGAATTCCAATTAGGGCGGGGGGAGGATCCCGGTTTTTTTTTTTTTTTTTTAAGGTTTTTTGTCCCCCCCCCCACGCGGTCAGGATCGGGTTAAATCCCATTTATTTCAGATTTAACAATAATTATTTAGGATTAATTATTCAGGATTCATTCTTTGGGATTCATTCTTTGGGATTCGGGATTGGGGAGGTGTCGGGAATTCCATTTAGGGCGGGGTTTTTTTAGGAATTCCGCCCCCCCGCCGTCAAGACCAGCTTAAATCCCATTTATCCTGCATTTAACAATAATTATTTCCTATTAATTATTTGGGATCAATTATTTAGGATGAATTCTTTGGGATTCGGGAGCTGTCCGCAGCTCGCCTGGGGCGGGGGGGCGGATTTAGGATTTATTGCCCCCGGCGGGAATCAATCAGGGCCGGGAGAGGAGTGGGGGTTAAATCCCGTTTGTTTGGGGTTAAATCCCATTGTTTGGGGTTAAATCCCTTTTTTTGGGGTTAAATCCCGTTTGTTTGGGGTTAAATCCCGGATTTTTGGGGTTAAATCCCCTTTTTGGGGGGTTAAATCCCGTTTTTTGGGGGTTAAATCCCTTTTTTGGGGGTTAAATCCTGTTTATTTGGAGTTAAATCCCTTTTTTGGGGGGGGTTAAATCCCGTTTGTTTGGGGTTAAATCCCGTTTGTTTGGGGTTAAATCCCATTTGTTTGGGGTTAAATCCCCTTTTTTGGGGGGGTTAAATCCCGTTTGTTTGGGGTTAAATCCCGGTTTTTTGGGGTTAAATCCCGTTTGTTTGGGGTTAAATCCCGGTTTTTTGGGGTTAAATCCTTTTTTTGGGGTTAAATCCCCCGGTTTTTTGGGGTTAAATCCTTTTTTTGGGGTTAAATCCCGTTTTTTTATTTTTTGGGGGTTAAATCCTGTTTATTTGGGGTTAAATCCCGTTTGTTTGGGGTTAAATCCCGGATTTTTGGGGTTAAATCCCCTTTTTGGGGGGTTAAATCCCGTTTTTTGGGGGTTAAATCCCTTTTTTGGGGGTTAAATCCTGTTTATTTGGAGTTAAATCCCTTTTTTGGGGGGGGTTAAATCCCGTTTGTTTGGGGTTAAATCCCGTTTTTTTGGGGTTAAATCCCATTTTTTTGGGGTTAAATCCCCTTTTTTGGGGGGGTTAAATCCCGTTTGTTTGGGGTTAAATCCCGGTTTTTTGGGGGGTTAAATCCCGTTTGTATGGGGTTAATTCCCTTTTTGAGGGGGGTTAAATCCCGTTTGTTTGGGGTTAAATCCCCTTTTTTGGGGGGGTTAAATCTATTTTTTGGGGGTTAAATCCTGTTTATTTGGGGTTAAATCCCGTTTGTTTGGGGTTAAATCCCGGTTTTTTGGGGTTAAATCCCGTTTGTTTGGGGTTAAATCCCGGTTTTTTGGGGTTAAATCCTTTTTTTGGGGTTAAATCCCGTTTTTTGGGGCTTAAATCCCTTTTTTTGGGGTTAAATCTCGTTTGTTTGGGGTTAAATCCCATTGTTTGGGGTTAAATCCCGGTTTTTTTGGGGTTAAATCCCGTTAATTTGGGTTTAAATCCCATTAATTTGGGTTTAAATCCCATTAATTTGGGGTGAGTTATTCGGGATTTGGGATTTTTGGGATGGGTTCTTTGGGATTGGATATTTGGGATCGGTTTTTTGGGATGGTTTATTTGGGATTTGGGATTGGTGTTTTGGGATTTGGGACTCACGGTTTTTTGGGGTTAAATCCTTTTTTTGGGGTTAAATCCCGTTTTTTGGGGCTTAAATCCCTTTTTTTGGGGTTAAATCTCGTTTGTTTGGGGTTAAATCCCATTGTTTGGGGCTAAATCCCGTTTGTTTGGGGTTAAATCCCTTTTTTTGGGGTTAAATCCCGTTTGTTTGGGGTTAAATCCATTTTTTTGGGGTTAAATCCCCCTTTTTTTGGGTTAAATCCCATTTTTGGGGGTTTAAATCCCGTTTATTTGGGGTTAAATCCCATTAATTTGGGTTTAAATCCCATTAATTTGGGGTGAGTTATTCGGGATTTGGGATTTTTGGGATGGGTTCTTTGGGATTGGATATTTGGGATTGGTTATTTGGGATGGTTTATTTGGGATTTGGGATTGGTGTTTTGGGATTTGGGACTCAGGATGGTTTATTTGGGATTTTTTTTTGGGGTGGGTTATTTCGGATGGGCTGTTTGGGATGGGTTATTTGGGATTCCAGGACCTCTTTTTTGGGATTCCAGGGTGGGTTACTTGGGATGGATTATTTGGGGTGGATTATTTGGGGTGGGTTATTTAGGGTGGATTATTTGGGGTGGATTATTTGGGGTGGGTTATTTGGGATGGATTATTTGGGGTGGGTTATTTGGGGTGGATTATTTGGGGTGGATTATTTGGGGTGGGTTATTTAAAATGGGGATGGGACCCCGAAAATGGGGGATGGGACCCAAAAATGGGGAATGGGACCCAAAAATGGGGGATGGGACCCCCAAAAATGGGGGATGGGACTCAAAAATGGGGATGGGACCCCGAAAATGGGGGATGGGACCAAAAATGGGGGATGGGACCCCGAAAATGGGGAATGGGACCCCGAAAATGGGGAATTGAACCTAAAAATGGGGGATAGGACCCCAAAAATTCGGGATGGGACCCGAAAATGGGGGATGGGACCCAAAAATGGGGGGTTTCGGGTCGGAAAAATGGGGAATTGAACCTAAAAAATGGGAATTGAACCTAAAAAATGGGGGATGGGACCCCGAAAATGGGGAATTGAACCCAAAAATGGGGAATTGAACCCAAAAATGGGGAATTGAACCTAAAAATGGGGGATAGGACCCCAAAATGGGGAATTGAACCTAAAAATTGGGGATGGGACCCGAAAATGGGGAATGGGACCCCAAAAATGGGGAATGGGACCCAAAAATGGGGGGTTTCAGATCGGAAAAATGGGGAATTGAACCCAAAAATGGGGAATGGGACCCCCAAAAATGGGGGAATAGTACCCCAAGAATGGGGGATTAGAGCCCAAAAATGGGGTCCTAAAAACGAGGGATGGGACCCTAAAAATGGGGGGGGGTTGGGTTCTAAAAATGGGGAATTGGACCCCAAAAATGGGGAATTGAACCTCAATAAATGGTGGGCTTTGGATCCTAAAAAAATGGGGAATTGGACCCCAAAAACTGGGAGAATTGGACCCCAAAAATGGGGGGAAACCCTAAAAATGGGGATGTAATGGGGGACTTGGGGGGGCTCATGGCAGGAGGGGGTTTGGGGGTGGTTTATGAGGCTGGGGGCGCATTGTGGAGGTCTGAGCAGTGCAGCCCCCCAGTTTTTGGGGTGTCCCCCATTTTTGGGGCGCTCTCCAATGTCGCCGTTCCTGTTCGGGGATTCGAACTCGCGACCTCCCGATCTCCGCGCCCGCGCGCGGCTTCGGCCGTTCCCGGAGCGCGCTCGGGCGTTTCCGCCGCTCTCGGCAGTTTCCGTCCACGTTCGGCACCCGCCGCTCCACCCGTAAAAGGCGTGGTTTAGGAATAAAGCAATATGATTGGTTCGCTGCGATGAGTGGGCGTGGCTTGATGGCAGAACCGTTCTACCATTGGCTGGCGGCTCCCTCGCGCCCCCGCCCCTCCTCTCTCTGAATGGCGGCGGGAGGGGGGCGGGACAAACGGAGCTTTTCCGCGCTTTGATTGGTGCAAACACTGAGGGCGCCTCGCTCTGATTGGCTGGTTGGTGAAATCCGTGCTCTGATTGGCTGGCGCGCTCTGAGGGCTCTGCCGGGCCTCGGCCCCCGCCCGGAACGTCGCGGGTGAGGTGGGGGGGGGGCGAGGGACCCCCGGGACCCCCCCGGGAGCCCTCGGTGAGTGCGGGACCCCCGGGAGCCCCGGAGGGCAGCGGGGGGACCCCGGCCGAGGGGCCGGAAGGGCCTCCGGAGGAGATGGGATGGGGCAGGAGGGGGAGAACTGCGGGGTCTCGTGAGGGGGAGGGGGGAGCTGAGGGCCCGAGGGGATTTGTGAGGGGATGAGGGGGAGTTGAGGGGGTTTGGGGGGATCTGAGGGGTTTTCTGAGGGATTAGGGGGGTTTTGTGAGGGGTTGGTGGATTTAGGGGGGTCTGAGGGGATTTATGAGGGGATTTGGGGGGTCTCAGGAGTTTTGTGAGGGGATTTGGGGGCGCTGAGGGGATTTGGGGGGGTCTGAGTGATTTTGTGAGGGGTTCCAGGGGTCTAATAGAGCAATCCGAGGGTTTTTTGGGGCATTTGTGGATTTTTAGGGGATTTTTGAGGTCTCTGAGAGGTTTTTGGGGTCTTTTTGTGGGGTCTGAGGCATTTTGGGGCTCTCTGAGGGGTTTTTTATGGGGTCTGAGGAGTTTTTGGGGTCTCAAAAAGCCCAAAAATATTCCCAAAAAAAAAAAAAAAGCCTGGAATATCCCATAAAAACCCTAGAACATCCCAAAAATAAATATTCTAAAAAAACCTCAATAATATCCCAAAAAAACCCTGAAGTATCCCCAAAAAAACCCCTGAAATATCCCCAAAAAATCCCTAAAATGTCCCTAAAATAAAGAAATATCCCTAAAAACCTTTGGAATATCCCCAAAATAAATGAACAATTAAATAATGGAAATCAGGGATCCCAAATTCATTAAAAAATGGGGAAAAAAAAAGGAATTGTTGGGAAAAAGGGGAAAAATCCCCCAAAATCTGTTTGGGGGCAGGGAAAAAAAAGGGAATTTTTCCATTGAAAAAATGGGAATAAAAGGGAATTTGGAGCTGGGGATGGAACTAAATTGGGAATTCTTTAATTGGAGCTGATGAATAATTCATGGAATTCACCTGGAAAAGGTCAAAAATTCCCTGGGAATTTCAGGCTGGAAAAAAACTGGGAAAAGGAGGGGGAAATCTGGGTTTTTTGGGATGTTTAAGGGGGTTTTTGGGATATTTTAGGGTTTTGTGGGAATATTCCAGAGGTTTTTTTGGGTGTTTTTTATTTTTGGGATTTTTCAGATTTTTTTTTAGTATTCCAGGGGTTTTTTTTTTAATTTTCCTGGGTTATTCCCAAGATTTTTCCTTCCCTGGCATCCCAAAAATTCCCTTTTTGGGGTAAAAAACCAGGAAAATTCCCCAATTAACAAATCCCAATTAACCCCACCTCTCTGTTAATTATTCCTGATGATCCCAGGCTCCCAAATCCCCAATTTTTGGGGAATATTTTGGGTGTTTCCCATCAAAAAATGGAATTTTTTCCCTTTCAGCTTCATCCCAGGAGGAAATTCCTGCCTGAATCCCTTAATTAATTCATCCTAATTAATCCTAATTAATCCTAATTAACCCTGGATCTCTGTTAATTCATCCTGCCTCCCAAATCCCCCCTTTTTTTGGGATTTTTCCAACATTTTTCCATTAAAAAAAAGGAAAATTCCCAGATTTTTCCCCCCCCGCTCCATTCTTAATTAATTAATTAATTAATCCTAATTAATCCTGGCTTTTCCTGGCTCACAGGTTTTTTGGGAATGTCCCAGTTTTCCATAAAAAAGGGATTTTTTTTTTTCCCCACTTTTCTTTGTTTCCTTTCTTTGTTTGAGTTTCCAAGGGAATTCTCCTTTGGAATGGGGAAAAAAAAAGGGGAAAAAATTGGGAAAAAAAAGGAAAAAATTGGGAAAAAAAGGGGGGAAAATAGGAAAAAAAGGGGAAAGAATTGGGGAAAATGTGGGATAAAATTGGGATAAAATTTGGATTAATTTGGGATAAAATTGGGATTAATTTGGGATAAATTTGGGGTGAATTTGGGCTAAGTCTGAGCTAAAATTTGGATTAATTTGGGCTAAGTCTGAGCTAAAATTTGAATTAATTTGGGATAAAATTGGGATTAATTTGGGATAAATTTGGGGTGAATTTGGGCTAAGTCTGAGCTAAAATTTGGATTAATTTGGGCTAAGTTTGAGCTAAAATTTGAATTAATTTGGGCTAAGTTTGAGCTAAAATTTGGATTAATTTGGGATAAATTTGTCCATTAACTTTTAATTCCAAGTTATTTTTAATTCCTTGCTTTTTAATTCCTTTATTTTTAATTTCCAGGGTTTTTAATTCCTTTGGTTTTTATTCCAGAATTTTTTTTTTTTAATTCCAGGATTTTTTAATCCTTTAATTCCATTTTTTCTTTGTAATTCCAGGATTTTTTATCCTTTAATTCCATTTTTTCTTTGTAATTCCAGGATTTTTTATCCTTTAATTCCATTTTTTTCTTTGTAATTCCAGGATTTTTTATCCTTTAATTCCATTTTTTTCTTTGTAATTCCAGGATTTTTTATCCTTTAATTCCATTTTTTTCTTTGTAATTCCAGGATTTTTTATCCTTTAATTCCATTTTTTTCTTTGTAATTCCAGGATTTTTTATCCTTTAATTCCATTTTTTTATAAAATTGGGATTAATTTGGGATAAATTTGGGGTGAATTTGGGCTAAGTCTGAGCTAAAATTTGAATTAATTTGGGATAAAATTGGGATTAATTTGGGATAAATTTGGGGTGAATTTGGGCTAAGTCTGAGCTAAAATTTGAATTAATTTGGGATAAAATTGGGATTAATTTGGGATAAATTTGGGGTGAATTTGGGCTAAGTCTGAGCTAAAATTTGAATTAATTTGGGATAAAATTGGGATTAATTTGGGATAAATTTGGGGTGAATTTGGGCTAAGTCTGAGCTAAAATTTGAATTAATTTGGGATAAAATTGGGATTAATTTGGGATAAATTTGGGGTGAATTTGGGCTAAGTCTGAGCTAAAATTTGAATTAATTTGGGATAAAATTGGGATTAATTTGGGATAAATTTGGGGTGAATTTGGGCTAAGTCTGAGCTAAAATTTGAATTAATTTGGGATAAAATTGGGATTAATTTGGGATAAATTTGGGGTGAATTTGGGCTAAGTCTGAGCTAAAATTTGAATTAATTTGGGATAAAATTGGGATTAATTTGGGATAAATTTGGGGTGAATTTGGGCTAAGTCTGAGCTAAAATTTGAATTAATTTGGGATAAAATTGGGATTAATTTGGGATAAATTTGGGGTGAATTTGGGCTAAGTCTGAGCTAAAATTTGAATTAATTTGGGATAAAATTGGGATTAATTTGGGATAAATTTGGGGTGAATTTGGGCTAAGTCTGAGCTAAAATTTGAATTAATTTGGGATAAAATTGGGATTAATTTGGGATAAATTTGGGGTGAATTTGGGCTAAGTCTGAGCTAAAATTTGAATTAATTTGGGATAAAATTGGGATTAATTTGGGATAAATTTGGGGTGAATTTGGGCTAAGTCTGAGCTAAAATTTGAATTAATTTGGGATAAAATTGGGATTAATTTGGGATAAATTTGGGGTGAATTTGGGCTAAGTCTGAGCTAAAATTTGAATTAATTTGGGATAAAATTGGGATTAATTTGGGATAAATTTGGGGTGAATTTGGGCTAAGTCTGAGCTAAAATTTGAATTAATTTGGGATAAAATTGGGATTAATTTGGGATAAATTTGGGGTGAATTTGGGCTAAGTCTGAGCTAAAATTTGAATTAATTTGGGATAAAATTGGGATTAATTTGGGATAAATTTGGGGTGAATTTGGGCTAAGTCTGAGCTAAAATTTGAATTAATTTGGGATAAAATTGGGATTAATTTGGGATAAATTTGGGGTGAATTTGGGCTAAGTCTGAGCTAAAATTTGAATTAATTTGGGATAAAATTGGGATTAATTTGGGATAAATTTGGGGTGAATTTGGGCTAAGTCTGAGCTAAAATTTGAATTAATTTGGGATAAAATTGGGATTAATTTGGGATAAATTTGGGGTGAATTTGGGCTAAGTCTGAGCTAAAATTTGAATTAATTTGGGATAAAATTGGGATTAATTTGGGATAAATTTGGGGTGAATTTGGGCTAAGTCTGAGCTAAAATTTGAATTAATTTGGGATAAAATTGGGATTAATTTGGGATAAATTTGGGGTGAATTTGGGCTAAGTCTGAGCTAAAATTTGAATTAATTTGGGATAAAATTGGGATTAATTTGGGATAAATTTGGGGTGAATTTGGGCTAAGTCTGAGCTAAAATTTGAATTAATTTGGGATAAAATTGGGATTAATTTGGGATAAATTTGGGGTGAATTTGGGCTAAGTCTGAGCTAAAATTTGAATTAATTTGGGATAAAATTGGGATTAATTTGGGATAAATTTGGGGTGAATTTGGGCTAAGTCTGAGCTAAAATTTGAATTAATTTGGGATAAAATTGGGATTAATTTGGGATAAATTTGGGGTGAATTTGGGCTAAGTCTGAGCTAAAATTTGAATTAATTTGGGATAAAATTGGGATTAATTTGGGATAAATTTGGGGTGAATTTGGGCTAAGTCTGAGCTAAAATTTGAATTAATTTGGGATAAAATTGGGATTAATTTGGGATAAATTTGGGGTGAATTTGGGCTAAGTCTGAGCTAAAATTTGAATTAATTTGGGATAAAATTGGGATTAATTTGGGATAAATTTGGGGTGAATTTGGGCTAAGTCTGAGCTAAAATTTGAATTAATTTGGGATAAAATTGGGATTAATTTGGGATAAATTTGGGGTGAATTTGGGCTAAGTCTGAGCTAAAATTTGAATTAATTTGGGATAAAATTGGGATTAATTTGGGATAAATTTGGGGTGAATTTGGGCTAAGTCTGAGCTAAAATTTGAATTAATTTGGGATAAAATTGGGATTAATTTGGGATAAATTTGGGGTGAATTTGGGCTAAGTCTGAGCTAAAATTTGAATTAATTTGGGATAAAATTGGGATTAATTTGGGATAAATTTGGGGTGAATTTGGGCTAAGTCTGAGCTAAAATTTGAATTAATTTGGGATAAAATTGGGATTAATTTGGGATAAATTTGGGGTGAATTTGGGCTAAGTCTGAGCTAAAATTTGAATTAATTTGGGATAAAATTGGGATTAATTTGGGATAAATTTGGGGTGAATTTGGGCTAAGTCTGAGCTAAAATTTGAATTAATTTGGGATAAAATTGGGATTAATTTGGGATAAATTTGGGGTGAATTTGGGCTAAGTCTGAGCTAAAATTTGAATTAATTTGGGATAAAATTGGGATTAATTTGGGATAAATTTGGGGTGAATTTGGGCTAAGTCTGAGCTAAAATTTGAATTAATTTGGGATAAAATTGGGATTAATTTGGGATAAATTTGGGGTGAATTTGGGCTAAGTCTGAGCTAAAATTTGAATTAATTTGGGATAAAATTGGGATTAATTTGGGATAAATTTGGGGTGAATTTGGGCTAAGTCTGAGCTAAAATTTGGATTAATTTGGGCTAAGTTTGAGCTAAAATTTGGATTAATTTGGGATAAATTTGTCCATTAACTTTTAATTCCAAGTTATTTTTAATTCCTTGCTTTTTAATTCCTTTATTTTTAATTTCCAGGGTTTTTAATTCCTTTGGTTTTTATTCCAGAATTTTTTTTTTTTAATTCCAGGATTTTTTAATCCTTTAATTCCATTTTTTTTTTGTAATTCCAGGATTTTTTATCCTTTAATTCCATTTTTTTTCTTTGTAATTCCAGGATTTTTTTTATCCTTTAATTCCATTTTTTTCTTTGTAATTCCAGGATTTTTTTATCCTTTAATTCCATTTTTTTCTTTGTAATTCCAGGATTTTTTTATCCTTTAATTCCATTTTTTTAAATCCCAGCTTTTTATCCCAACCCTTTTCAATTCCAGAAGTTTTATTCCCATTCCTTTGCTCCTTTCCCATTTTTTATTCTCTTCCCCTCCCACATTTCATTTTTTTATTAATTTTTTTGATGTTTTTTCCAGGAAATCTCCCCAAAATTCCCCAAATTTCTGCTCCAAAGCTCTGGAATTGCAGCCAAAGATGTCCAGGAAGCAGCAGCCCAAAGGTAGGAGCTGAAAAAAACCCCAAAATTGGGGATTTCAGCCCAAAAAATCCCCAAAAATTGGGGATTTCAGCCCAAAAAATCCCCAAAAATTGGGGATTTCAGCCAAAAAAATCCCCACAATTGGGGATTTCAGCCCAAAAAATCCCCAAAATTGGGGATTTCAGCCCTAAAAATCCCCAAAAATTGAGGATTTCAGCCCAAAAAATCGGGATTTTTAATGGGGAGGGGGAATTGCCTGGGAATTCCCAGAGATGGGAGGAAAAATTGGGAAAAAATTGGGAAAAAAGGGGTGAAAATTGGGATAAAAGGGGAGAAAATGGGACAATTTTGGGGGAAAAGGGGGAAAAAGGGAAAATATTGGGAAAAAAGGGGGAAAATTTGAAAATATTGGGGAAAAAAGGGGGAAAATTGGGATAAAAGGGGGAAAAATTGGAAAATATTGGGGAAAAAAGGGAAAATATTGGGAAAAAAGGGGGGAAAATTGGGATAAAAGGGGAGAAAATGGGAAAATTTTGGGGGAAAAGGTAGGAGCTGAAAAAATCCCCAGAATTGGGGATTTCAGCCCAAAAAATCCCAAAAATTGGGGATTTCAGCCCAAAAAATCCCAAAAATTGGTGATTTCAGCCCAAAAAATGCCCCAAAATTGGGGATTTCAGCCCAAAAAATCCCCAAAAATTGGGGATTTCAGCCAAAAAAATCCCCACAATTGGGGATTTCAGCCCAAAAAATCCCCAAAATTGGGGATTTCAGCCCTAAAAATCCCCAAAAATTGAGGATTTCAGCCCAAAAAATGCCAAAAACTGGGGATTTCAGCCCAAGAAATCCCAAAAATTGGGGATTTCAGCCCAAAAAATCCCCAAAAAATTGGGATTTTTAATGGGGAGGGGGAATTGCCTGGGAATTCCCAGAGATGGGAGGAAAAATTGGGAAAAAATTGGGAAAAAAGGGGTGAAAATTGGGATAAAAGGGGAGAAAATGGGACAATTTTGGGGGAAAAGGGGAAAAAAGGGAAAATATTGGGAAAAAAGGGGGGAAAATTGGGATAAAAGGGGAGAAAATGGGAAAATTTTGGGGGAAAATGGGAAAAAAGGGAAAATATTGGGAAAAAGGGGGGAAAATTGGAAAATCTTGAGGCAAAAAGGGAAAATATTGGGAAAAAAGGGGGAAAATTGGAAAATATTGGTGAAAAAAGGGAAAATATTGGGAAAAAAGGGGGGAAAAAGGGAAAATATTGGGGAAAAAGGGAAAATATTGGGAAAAAAGGGGGGAAAATTGGAAAATATTGGGGAAAAAAGGGAAAATATTGGGAAAAAAGGGGGGAAATTGGAAAATATTGGGGAAAAAGGGAAAATATTGGGAAAAAAGGGGGAAAAAGGGAAAATATTGGGGAAAAAAGGGAAAATATTGGGAAAAAAGGGGGAAAATTTGAAAATATTGGGGAAAAAAGGGAAAATATTGGGGAAAAAGGGAAAATATTGGGAAAAAAGGGGGGAAAATTGGAAAATATTGGGGAAAAAAGGGAAAATATTGGGAAAAAAAGGGGGGGAATTGGAAAGTATTGGGGAAAAAAAGGGAAAATATTGGGGAAAAAGGGAAAATATTGGGAAAAAAGGGGGGAAATTGGAATATATTGGGGAAAAAAGAGGGAAAATATTGGGAAAAAAGGGGGAAAAATTGGAAAATATTGGGGAAAAAAGGGAAAATATTGGGAAAAAAGAGGGAAAATTGGAAAATATTGGGAAAAAAGGGAAAATATTGGGAAAAAAGGGGGGAAATTGGAAAATATTGGGAAAAAAGAGGGAAAATTGGGATAAAAGGTGGAAAATTGGGAAAATATTGGGAAAAATGAAAGAAAAAAGGTGGGAAAATGCTGGAAAATTGGGAAAAAAGGAGGAAAATTGGGAAAATATTGGGATAAAAGGGGGGAAATGAAAGAAAAAAGTGAAAAATGAAGTGGGAAAGGGGAAATTGGCTTTGGGGATTTTCCTGGGATTTTGTGGGAAAATTCAGGGTAAAAAGGGAATTTTTGGGGTTTTTGGGATCCCAGTTTTGCTGGGAATTCCCCCTCAAATCCCAGATTTTTTTTTTTGGGATCAAACCCTCAAAATTCCCTTTAAAAATCCTCAATTTTCAACCAAAATTCCCAAAAAAAGGGAATTTAAATGCAAAAAAAAACCCCAAAATTCCCGTTTTGAACCCCACAATTCCCAGGGAATTTTTCCTTTTTTTTTTTCCAGGTTTTTTCCCTTTTTTTGCAGGATTTTTGAACCCCACAATTCCCAGGGAAGTTTTCCTTTTTTTCCAGGTTTTTTCCCTTTTTTTGCAGGAGGTTTTTCCAGGTTTTTTGTGGGATGGGGAGAATTTCCCTGGAATGTCAATGCCAGAGGGGGGAGGGGCCTCGTTTGTCTTTATTTGCCTTTAATTAATTATTGAGAGGCAATTGCAGCCCTTTCCCAGGGGGAAATCCAGGGATTTTCTGGGATCATTTTCCCATTTTCTCAGCCAGATGGATCCTAAAGGATGAGCCCAAAAAAAAAAAATTGGGATTTGGGGGGGGGGAAAGGAGGAAAAAATGGG
>NW_024503037.1:0-560 GCF_017590055.1 Onychostruthus taczanowskii
ACCAGTATAAACCAGTATGGACCAGTGGGGACCAGGTTAAACCAGTATGGACTGGCAGAGACCTTTACTGGTGACATCACTCCTTTATCGGTGACATCACTGCCCTCCCACAAGCCCCAGCTCCCTCTGGTGACGTCATCGCTGCTGATGATGTCACTCCGGGGCAATGACGTCACCCCTGCGCTGGGTGCTGACGTCACTGCCCTGTCACTGACGTCGCTCCCCTATGACATCACTCCCTGACCAATGGCATCACTCCTCGATGACATCACTCGTTGACTGATGACATCACTCTGATCGATGACGTCGCTCTCCAATCGATGACATCACACACCGTCGATGACGGCACTCCTCGATGATGACATCACTCTCCCTGACTGATGACGTCACCACCGATGGATGACATCACCACCCCAATCGATGTCACCCCCTACCGATGACCTCGCTCTTAACTGATGACATCATCCTCTTACTGATGATATCACCCCAAAATCGATGACGTCACCCCAAATCAATCGAAAAACCCCCTACTGATGACATCACCGCCAATCCATGACGTC
>NW_024503038.1:0-560 GCF_017590055.1 Onychostruthus taczanowskii
GCGGGGCCGAGGCGGGGCAGAACCTGGGGAAAAATCGGGAAAATTCGGGAAAAACGGGGAAAAATCGGGAGAATTCCACCCAAAATCCGTGTGGGGGAGGCGCCCCCCGCTGGATTTACCCAAAACCTGCGAAATTTACTCAAAATCCGGGCACAACCCCCAAAAATCTGCAGAAATTCAACCAAAATCTGAATGAAAAATCCCAAAATCTGTGAAAATTTACTCAAAATATGAGAAAAAAACCCCAAAATCTGCAGAAATTTAACGAAAATCTGAGAAAAAAACCCCAAAATCTGCAGAAATTTAACGAAAATCTGAGGAAAACCCCCAAAATATGTGAAAATTTACCCAAAATCTGAGCCAAAGAAACCCAAATCTGCGGAAATTTATCAAAATCTGAATAAAAACCCTAAAATCTCTAAAAATTACCCAAAATCTGGGCAAAATTACAAAAATCTGCAAAAATTACCCAAAATCTGAGCAAAACACCCCAAAATCTGCAAAATTAACCCAAAATCTGAGCAAAACCCCAAAAATCCACAGAAATTTACCCAAAATCT
>NW_024503039.1:0-557 GCF_017590055.1 Onychostruthus taczanowskii
ATTTCTAAATACATCTGTCTTCTAGTTAGTGACATTTACAAGGCAAGTTTTCTGGAAAATTCTATTGAAAGTAAATAAATTTTATGTTTGTTTTCCACAAGAACATAAATCAAAAAATGTGTAAAAAGGAGAATCTCTTTTAAGCAGGAGAGTCTCCAAATCAAATGTACTTACATGCTGAAGTTCATTTAATTGCTCTTGCAGTTTCTGGGCTTTTTCAGCATCTCTTTTCATCTCACTGAAAGCCAATGTGCATTCTGCAAGCTGCAGGTGCAATGTGTGGGACTCTGCCTTTGATACATGAAGCCTTTGTGAAAATCCAAATATTTCTTGCTGCAAGATTCCTATGTTTCTCTGTCAGTAAAGAAAAACAAATTGATGGACTATAAAATCTGTTATTTTAGCAATAAAATAAATAATATTTAAGACCCAAGAAAATGAAGACAAAACTATCATTTTCTCCTGCATCTCTAAAAGACATACAGAAAAGTTTGAACATGTCACCTACAAGGGGTTACTGCAAACTCTGTTTACAAGGAAGTACTATTTTCACCTAA
>NW_024503040.1:0-560 GCF_017590055.1 Onychostruthus taczanowskii
GCGCCCGGGGGGCCGCGGGGGGCGGCCGGGGCCGCGGGGGCCGCGCGGGACGCCGAGGTGGCGGTGGAGATCGGGGAGACGTACCTGTGCCGCAGGGCCGACGGCAGCTGGCGTGAGTGAACTGGGAACACTGGGCAAACTGGGAGCGCTGGGGATACTGGGAGCGGTGTACTGGGCAAACTGGGAGCACTGGGAGCGGTACCTGTGCCGCAGGGCCGACGGCAGCTGGCGTGAGTGAACTGGGAGCTGTACTGGGCAAACTGGGATGGGTGTACTGGGTGAACTGGGAGCACTGGGAGCGCTGGGATGGGTGTACTGGGTGGACTGGGAGCACTGGGATGGTTATACTGGGCAAACTGGGAGCACTGGGAGCGGTACCTGTGCCGCAGGGCCGACGGCAGCTGGCGTGAGTGAACTGGGCAAACTGGGAGCACTGGGAGCACTGGGATGGGTGTACTGGGTGAACGGGGAGCACTGGGAGCACTGGGAGCACTGGGATGGGTGTACTGGGCAAACTGGGCAAACTGGGATGAGTGTACTGGGGATACTGGGAGCACTGG
>NW_024503042.1:0-560 GCF_017590055.1 Onychostruthus taczanowskii
GAGGGTGGTTTTAAAAGGAAAGAGCAGTGTTGATATCCCAAAAAACCTTGGTTTTTTATTTGTATGTTTATAATTTGGTGTAAATATAAAAATGTAATTTATGTATTTATATAAATATGTACATTTTATATATTAAATCTATATAAATATCATATAAATTTATACACTTTTTCATTTATATATCAATTTATAATGTAAAATATATTTTAAAGGTATTATTAAGTATATTTGTAATTTATACATTTAAATCTGAATTTATATACTTTATTTAATGTATTTTATGCATTTAATGTATTGAATGTTTTATAAGAATAAAAATAATAATAACGGTGACTTATAACAATTTATATATATAAATGTACACAAAATTTCATAAATAAATAGCATATTTATTAGTATAACTATATATTATTTTATAATATAGATAAATTAATAATCGATATAAAGTTATATAATTTTATTTAGTATTTTATACATATTAATTTACTATAGATTAAATATATAATTATTTATATTTGAATATATAATTATTTATATTTAAATATATTAATAATAAATAT
>NW_024503043.1:0-560 GCF_017590055.1 Onychostruthus taczanowskii
CCCAAAATCCCCCCAAAAATCCTCAAAGAATTAAAAAATATCTCCAAAAATCCAAAAAACTCCCCAAAATTTCCCCGAAAATTCCCCCCAAAAAATCCCCAAAAAATCATCAAAATTCCCCAAAAAACCCCCAAATTTCCCCCAAAAATCCTCAAAAAATTAAAAAAATCTCAGAAAATCCCAAAAAATCCCAAAAAAACCCCCCAAAAATCCAAAAGAAATCAAAAAATCTCAGAAAATCCCAAAAAATCCCAAAAAATCCCCCCAAAAATCCAAAAGAAATCCCAAAAAAACCCAAAAATCCCCCAAAAAATCTCCAAAAACCCTCAAAATTCCCAAAAAAATCCCCAAAATCCCCCAAAAATCCTCAAAGAATTTAAAAAAAATCCCCAAAAATCCAAAAAACCTCCCCAAAATTCCCCCCAAAATTCCCCCCAAAAAATCATCAAAATTCCCAAAAAAATCCCCAAAAGTCACCCGAAAAAATCTTCAAAAAATTTTAAAATAATCTCAGAAAATCCCCAAAAATTCCGAAAAAATCCCCAAAAAACCCCCAAAAT
>NW_024503044.1:0-559 GCF_017590055.1 Onychostruthus taczanowskii
CAACAGAGGGCACAGCTCAATGCAGAAAATGCACCAACAGCTGCAGCAGAAGGAGCTTTAGAACTTCAGAACTCACAAATCCACATGCAGGCAGAGAGGAAAGTGAGGCAGGGACGGTGAGCACATTTAATTACTTCTGCATTTCTGGTTTCCTTGTGCTATCTGAAGGAAAACATCAGATCCAGAACACTTGTTTCACACCCTTCAGCGTGCACGTGCCCCCAGAGAGTTAAACTATAAACCTGGCTATTATTTACAGCTCCTCAGCATCCTATTTAAGATGTTTTCAAGGAATTCAGCAGGGCTTTTTTTCTTCTCTTTTATGCAAGTAAAAAGCCAATATTGGAACACAAGGGCTACAAACATAGCCTCAGGTTAACACCACACATGACAAATTCATGTGCATAGATATTACATAAGAAACACGTTGCCTCACACAGAAGGAGGTTAAATAGCTTTCTGGGGCTTTTTTAATAACTTCTTTGGTGGAAAAGATTTCATTTAAAGCTTTTGAAGTGTGATGACCATGACTCCATTACGAACCACTCACTGAGCTACC
>NW_024503045.1:0-559 GCF_017590055.1 Onychostruthus taczanowskii
GGCCCCTGATGGCTCTGAGTGGTCACTTTGGAGCTCTCAGTGGTCACTCTGGTTGTTCTCAGTGGTCACTCTGGTCACTCTGGGTGGTCACTCTGGGGCTCTGGGTGGTCACTCTGGGTGGTCACTCTGGAGCTCTCAGTGGTCACTCTGGTCACTCTGGAGCTCTGGGTGGTCACTCTGGGTGGTCACTCTGTCCCCAGGCCGGGGGCTCTGGCCAGGCCAGTGAGGAGGCGGCGCTGGAGGCCACGCTGGCCCGGCTGGAGGCTGAGATCGAGGGGTGCCGGGGGCAGCTGCGGGCGGCCCAGCTCAGCCTGGGGCCGGGGGGGGTTTTGGGGGGCCCTGTGCCGAGGCGGGGGGGCAGGAGTGCACAGGGGGGTATTGGGGTGCCCTGTGCCCGGGCAGGGGGGCACAGGGGGGTTTTGGGGTGCCCCGAAGGATCACCCCCATGCCCAGACGGAACAGCAGGGGGCGCAGCAGGGGGCACTGGGGGGCTCTGGGGGGTTTTGGGGTGCCCTGACCCCCCCAATCCGTATCCAGGCGGAGGCCGAGGCGCGGCAGG
>NW_024503046.1:0-559 GCF_017590055.1 Onychostruthus taczanowskii
GTCCCAGGTGCGGCCTGGACGCTGCTGACTGGGGCGGGGGGTTGGGTGATTTTTGGGGTGAATTTTGGCGGTTTTGGGTCCCAGGTGCAGCCTGGACGCTGCTGGCCAGGGCGGGGGTTTGGGTTATTTTTGGGTTATTTTTGGCGTGATTTTGGGGTGAATTGTGGTGATTTTGGGTCCCAGGTGTAGCCTGGACGCGGCTGGCCAGGGCGGGGGTTTGGGTTATTTTTGGGGCGATTTTGGGGTGATTTTTGGAGTGAATTTTGGCGGTTTTGGGTCCCAGGGGCGGCCTGGACGCTGCTGACTGGGGCGGGGGGGTGGGGGATTTTTGGGGTGATTTTGGGGTGAATTGTGGTGATTTTGGGTCCCAGGTGCGGCCTGGACGCTGCTGGCCGGGGCGGGGGCGGGGCAGACGCAGCTCGATGACCCCCAGGTGGACGATGTGGCACATTGGGGACACCCCCTGGACCTGCACCTGGCCACCCGCGGGCTGCAAGGTGAGGGACATTGAGTAACACACCTGGGGACACTCAGAGACACCTGGGGACACCTGGGGACA
>NW_024503047.1:0-3858 GCF_017590055.1 Onychostruthus taczanowskii
CGAAGCCCCGCCCCCCGGCAAGCGCCCGCCCGCCTACGAGAGCCTGCGCGGGGGCGTGACCTCGGCAGGCCCCGCCCTCGCCCGCGAGGAGGAGCCGCCCCTTCGCCGGGGGGGCGGAGCCTCCGCCCGCCGCGGGAAGGAGCCCGAGAGTGAGTGACAGGGGCGGGGCGGGGCTTGCGGCGGGGCCACGCCCCGTGGGCGGGACTGACCCGCCCCTTTCGCCCCTTTTGGCAGAGGCGCCGGAGCCGCCCCGGGAGGAGCGGGGCGGGGCGGGGGCGGCCCCGCCCCCCTCGGGGATCCCCGTGCGCGCCGAGGGGCCCCGGGGGCGGCCCGGGCCCCCCCTGCCCTGCCAGACCTTCCCCGCGTGCGGGAGGGCCGCGGGTACGTGCGGGACCGGCGGGCACGTCGTGGGGACGGGGGGGGTTTTGTAACGTGGTTCTGTGCACTATTAAAGAGAGATGCAGCTGGAAATGGGCTTGTTGGGGGGCTGGGACCCCCCAAAAATGGGAGCGGGAACACCAAAAAATGGGATTGGGATCTCTCTAAGAGTGGGAGCGGGATCCCCCAAAAATGGGGCTGGGACCCCCACCAAAAATGGGGCTGGGACCCCTCTAAAAATGGGAGGGGGAACACCGAAAAAATGGGATTGGGATCCCCCAAAAATGGGACTGGGACCCCCCAAAAATGGGAGCGGGAACACCAAAAAATGGGACTGGGACCCCCAAAAATGGGACTGGGATCCCCCAAAAATGGGAGCGGGACCCTTCTAAAAATGAGAATGGGATCCCCAAAAATGGGACTGGGACCCCCCAAAAATGGGAGCGGGAACACCAAAAAATGGGACTGGGACCCCCAAAAATGGGACTGGGATCCCCCAAAAATGGGAGCGGGACCCTTCTAAAAATGAGAATGGGATCCCCAAAAATGGGACTGGGACCCCCCAAAAATGGGAGCGGGAACACCAAAAAATGGGACTGGGACCCCCAAAAATGGGACTGGGATCCCCCAAAAATGGGAGCGGGACCCTTCTAAAAATGAGAATGGGATCCCCAAAAATGGGACTGGGACCCCCCAAAAATGGGAGCGGGAACACCAAAAAATGGGACTGGGACCCCCAAAAATGGGACTGGGATCCCCCAAAAATGGGAGCGGGACCCTTCTAAAAATGAGAATGGGATCCCCAAAAATGGGACTGGGACCCCCCAAAAATGGGAGCGGGAACACCAAAAAATGGGACTGGGACCCCCAAAAATGGGACTGGGATCCCCCAAAAATGGGAGCGGGACCCTTCTAAAAATGAGAATGGGATCCCCAAAAATGGGACTGGGACCCCCCAAAAATGGGAGCGGGAACACCAAAAAATGGGACTGGGACCCCCAAAAATGGGACTGGGATCCCCCAAAAATGGGAGCGGGACCCTTCTAAAAATGAGAATGGGATCCCCAAAAATGGGACTGGGACCCCCCAAAAATGGGAGCGGGACCCTTCTAAAAATGAGAATGGGATCCCCAAAAATGGGACTGGGACCCCCCAAAAATGGGAGCGAGAACACCAAAAAATGGGATTGGGATCCCCCAAAAGTGGGGCTGGGACCCCCACCAAAAATGGGACTGGGACCCCCCTAAAAATGGGAGGGGAACACCAAAAAAATGGGATTGGGATCCCCCAAAAGTGGGGCTGGGACCCCCACCAAAAATGGGACTGGGACCCCCCTAAAAATGGGAGGGGAACACCAAAAAAATGGGATTGGGATCCCCCAAAAATGGGACTGGGACCCCCCAAAAATGGGAGCGGGAACACCAAAAAATGGGACTGGGACCCCCCAAAAATGGGACTGGGACTTCTCTAAAAATGGGAACAGGAACACCAAAAAATGGGGTTGGAATCCTCCAAAAATGGGGCTGGGACCCCCCAAAAATGGGACTGGTACTTCTCTAAAAATGGGAGGGGGAACACCAAAAAATGGGACTGGGATCTCTCTAAGAGTGGGAGAGGGATCCCCCCAAAATGGGACTGGGACCCCCCAAAAATGGGACTAGGACTTCTCTAAAAATGGGAACAGGAACATCAAAAAATGGGATTGGAATCCTCCAAAAATGGGGGTGGGACCCCCCAAAAATGGGAGCGGGAACACAAAAAAATTGGACTGGGATCCCCCAAAAATGGGACTGTGACCCCCACCAAAAATGGGGCTGGGACCCCTCTAAAAATGGGAACAGGAACACCAAAAAATTGGACTGGGATCCCCCAAAAATGGGACTGGGACCCCCCTGCAGCCCCTCACAACGTGCTCAGAGGGGGATTTGGGGGGAAATTACCCTAAATAATGGGGGAAGAGGTGATAGCAGAGAATTTGTGGGGAAATGACCTACAAGGAAGGGAATAATAGTTGGTACTAACTGAAAGAAAGGAGAGCGTGGATAATGGTGGATTTTATTTTCGTGAGGGGCCGGGGAGGGGGGTAAAAATGAGAATGGGATCCCCAAAAATGGGACTGGGACCCCCCAAAAATGGGAGCGGGACCCTTCTAAAAATGAGAATGGGATCCCCAAAAATGGGACTGGGACCCCCCCTGCAGCCCCTCACAACGTGCTCAGAGGGGGATTTGGGGGGAAATTACCCTAAATAGTGGGTAATGGGGGAAGAGGTGATAGCAGAGAATTTGTGGGGAAATGACCTACAAGGAAGGGAATAATAGTTGGTACTAACTGAAAGAAAGGAGAGCGTGGATAATGGTGGATTTTATTTTCCCCATCCCTGTGGGGGCCGGGGTCTCCCCATCCCTGAGGGGGGCTGGGGTCTCCCCATCCCTGTGGGGGGCTGGGGTCTCCCCCCCCCTGAGGGGGGCCGGGGTCTCCCCATCCCTGTGGGGGGCTGGGGAGGGGGCTTGAGTAGCCGTGGGGACATTGGGGAAGGGTTTGGTGGCAGCCTGAGGGGCCTGGAGTTTCTGGGGAGGGGGGAGACAGAGCCCCCCCATCTCGTAGTGGGGGGTGGGGAAGGAGTTTTGGGTGGTCGAGCGTCACGGGGAGGTTTTGGGGGGCTCTGTCGCTCTCAGGGGTCTCAGGAATTTTGGGAACCACCCCCCATGGCTTCTCTCTTGCACCTGCAGGGGGTGTGGCTGCACAGGGCGTGGCCACCCCTGTCCCGCCCACAGGGGGAGGAGCTTCTGTCAGGTACTGCCCCTCCCCCCCACACCTTTCCAGCCGTGCAGGACCCTCCCCTCCCCCCTCACAGCTGCCCCTCCCCCTGCAGCCTCTTCGGGACCCTCCGTGACCCCCCAGCGCTGCCCCACGGGGGTAAGTGGGGCTTCACCCCCCCATTTCCCACCCCTCAAAGTGAGGGGGGGGCGCAGGGGTGACACCTGTGCCCCCCACCCCCAGGCTACACCAACCCCTTCACGGCCCCCGTGGCCCCCAGACCCTCCACCAACCCCTTCGAGAGCAGCGGTGAGTGACCCCCGACCCCCAGGCTGGGGTCTGGACCCCCCCCATTTCCAACCAGGGGGGCCCCCTGACCCCCCATTCCCCATCCAGGGTGGGTCTGGACCCCCCTGACCCCTCATTCCCCATCCAGGGTGGGATCTGGGGGTCCCAATCCTGTGCCCCTCTTTCAGGCTCTGCCTTCATCTCGCCCCCCGTTCCTGGGGGCTTCCCCAGCCCCTTCCAGGCCGATGGTGAGAGCTGAGGGGGGGTTAAATACTATTAAATATATTTATATATAAACTGCCCACCCCCTCGACTGACCCTCCCTGTTCCCCCCAGGGTTGCCTTTCGGCGGGTTCAGCGTTGCCAAAGCTTCCACCAACCCCTTCGTGGTGAGGACCGGGGCTCGGGGGGGGGGGGCCGGACCCCCTTTCCC
>NW_024503047.1:4110-4473 GCF_017590055.1 Onychostruthus taczanowskii
GGGGGGGGCCGGGGGCTCGGGGGGGGGGGTCCGGACCCCCTTTCCCTGCCGCTGACCCCTCCTCGTGCCCCCCCAGACGGTCCCGGCCCCGACGGCGCCGTTCGGCATCCGGCCCCGGGCCACCAACCCCTTCCTCTGACCGCAGCTGCTCCGGGGGGCCCTGGCAGTGCACCGGCACCAGGTGTTGTTTTCGTTCCGAGAGATTTATGGCGGTATTTAATATATCACCGGTAGAAAACGGCTCCGGTCCCGCTGCGTCCCTCGCGCTGCCCCGCCGAAACCTCCGCGGGGCGGGCTCCCCTCACGGCCGTGCCCCCGGTAAAGATGGCGGCCACGGGGCGGGCTCCCCTCACGGCCGTGCCC
>NW_024503047.1:4856-5253 GCF_017590055.1 Onychostruthus taczanowskii
ACGGCCGTGCCCTCGGTAGAGATGGCGGCCACGGGGCGGGCTGCCCTCACGGCCGTGCCCTCGGTAAAGATGGCGGCCACGGGGCGGGCTCCCCTCACGGTTTTGCCGTCACGGCTGTGTCCCCGGTAAAGATGGCGGCCATGGACGAAGCCTCCCCTCACGGTTTTGCCCTCATTAAACATGGCGCCTCCACAGCCCCCTGCCCGCCCTCAGCCAAGATGGCGGCCGGCGCCTCACCGCTGAGGGCACGGCCACGGCGGCCTGCCCTCAACAAAGATGGCGCCGGACCCGCGGGGGGGAGCGGACTTAACGGAGAGGAATTAACGGGGAAACCGGAGGGGGGGAGGGGAATTAACGGGGAAACCGGAGGGGGGGAGGGGAATTAACGGGGCCACCG
>NW_024503047.1:6348-7235 GCF_017590055.1 Onychostruthus taczanowskii
GGGGGGGGGGGGGGGGGAAGTAGCGGGGCCCCGGGGGGGGGACGGGCGCCCCCAGCCCCCCCCGCGGGGTCCGGGCCGGGCTCGGCTCCTGCAGCACCTGCCGGGGAAGGGCGGAGTTAGCGGCTTTGGGGAGGGGGGGGGACACGGGGCAGCGCAGCACAGCTGGGGTGGGGGGGGGGGCGTCCCCTTTTGGGCACAGAAAGGGCGAAAACGGACAAAAACAAAAAGCTGAGCGGTGGCAGCAGGAGAGGGGCGGGACTGAACCCCCCCGCCCCAGGGTTTGGTCCCGGCCGGTGACCGGAGCGTCACAAAGGGACCGGGATGTACCAAGTGTGATTTTGAGGGGGACATCCACACTCAGAAACATTATAATAACGGGAGTAACAACCCTATCGTAGTTAAATATAATAATTTTAATAATAATTAATTACAATAAATTTTGGTCATCCGCATCTTAGTGTTCTTTCACCATAATTAACTGCAATAATTAACTTATTACGCTCACAGTCCCGTGTAACAACTCATTATAATACCGAAACTCGTTATAATAATAAAACTCATAATAACTCATCATAATTAATTACAATACCAATAATTAAGGGGGGGGCCACAAGGGGTTCAGCCCCTCCCCCTTCCCTGCCTCAGTTTCCCCAGCGTTAAGGCACAAGAAAAGAAGGGGGGCAAGGAAAGGTGCGAAGGCGGGGACCCCCCCCCGGGTTCGGGGGGGCTCCCCCGGGTTCTGGGGGGGTTCCCCATGGTCTGGGGGGGCTCCCCATGGTTTTGGGGGGGCTCCCCATGGTTTTGGGGGGTCCCTCAGCAGCCGAAGAGCGCGCGGTGCGCTGCCACGAGCAACGCCATGAGGAGGCCGTAGAAGAGGGCGAAGAGCA
>NW_024503047.1:7295-13356 GCF_017590055.1 Onychostruthus taczanowskii
GGGGGGGGGGGGGGGGGAAGTAGCGGGGCCCCGGGGGGGGGACGGGCGCCCCCAGCCCCCCCCGCGGGGTCCGGGCCGGGCTCGGCTCCTGCAGCACCTGCCGGGGAAGGGCGGAGTTAGCGGCTTTGGGGAGGGGGGGGGACACGGGGCAGCGCAGCACAGCTGGGGTGGGGGGGGGGGCGTCCCCTTTTGGGCACAGAAAGGGCGAAAACGGACAAAAACAAAAAGCTGAGCGGTGGCAGCAGGAGAGGGGCGGGACTGAACCCCCCCGCCCCAGGGTTTGGTCCCGGCCGGTGACCGGAGCGTCACAAAGGGACCGGGATGTACCAAGTGTGATTTTGAGGGGGACGTCCATCCTCAGAAACATTATAATAACCGGAGTAACAACCCTATCGTAGTTAAATATAATAATTTTAATAATAATTAATTACAATAAATTTTGGTCATCCGCATCTTAGTGTTCTTTCACCATAATTAACTGCAATAATTAACTTATTACGCTCACAGTCCCGTGTAACAACTCATTATAATACCGAAACTCGTTATAATAATAAAACTCATAATAACTCATCATAATTAATTACAATACCAATAATTAAGGGGGGGGCCACAAGGGGTTCAGCCCCTCCCCCTTCCCTGCCTCAGTTTCCCCAGCGTTAAGGCACAAGAAAAGAAGGGGGGCAAGGAAAGGTGCGAAGGCGGGGACCCCCCCCGGGGGTTTGGGGGTTCCCCCGGGTTCTGGGGGGGCTCCCCATGGTTCTGGGGGGGTTCCCCGTGGTTTGGGGGGGCTCCCCATGGTTTTGGGGGGGCTCCCCATGGTTTTGGGGGGTCCCTCAGCAGCCGAAGAGCGCGCGGTGCGCGGCCACGAGCAACGCCATGAGGAGGCCGTAGAAGAGGGCGAAGAGCAGCCCAGGCAGGCGCTGGGTTCTGGGGGGCTGCCGGGGGCTCCGTCGGGGCCCTGGGGGGAGGCAGGGCAATTAAGAGTCCCGTTAATTAGGGCTGAGGCTGGCGAAGGGGCGGCAGAGCCGCGTTAATTAGGGCTGAGCCTAACGAGGCCAGCCGCGTCCTCACCGGCAGCGCCGCCGTCCGGGGGGGTCTCCGGGGGGGGGTCCTGTGGGGGGGCAGCAGCCAGTGCCCGGCCCTTGTCCCCCGGCCCACCCGCTCCTGATCCCAATCCCATCCCAGCACCCAAATCCAGCCCAGTCCCTGTCCCTGCCTCCATTCCCAATCCCCAGTTCCCATTCCCTATTCCCATTCCCATTCCCCAATTCCCATTCCCAATTCCCAGTCCCCAATCCGGGGGACATCACCTCGGGCCAGGGCTCCTCCTCCAGCTGCTCCGGGTCACTGTCCCCAGCTGTGGGGACACGGGGGGTGACGGGGGGGTCCCCGAAGGTGCCGGGGGGTCCCGGGGGGCTTTGGGGATGCCCCATCCCTCACCTGCCCCGCCGTGTGCCTCCCTGTGCTGCCGGGACGGCTCCGAGGACTCATCCGTGGACTGAAACGGTGCCGAGGGGGGGGTCAGTGGCTTGGGGGACACCCCGAATTGCCCCCCCCCCCGCGACCCCCGAAACTGCCCCCAAATCCCACCTCGTTCCCCGACCAGCGCTTGCTGCCGCTGTCGACGCTGTGGAAGCCGGAGTCCAGCCCCCCCCGCTGCCGGAGGGGACACGGCTCGTCCGGGGGGCTGCGGGGGGCACACAGCGCTCAGAGACCCCCCGAGACACCCCAAAAACAGCGGCGCGCCCCCTCCTCGAGCCCCCCCCCGTTACCATGCGGGCGGAGGATGGGCGGCAGCCTCGGCTTCCAGGTACTTGAAGATGTGGACTTTGCCCTTCAGGCAGACCTGGGGGGGCACGGAGCGCTCAGCCGGGGGTTTTGGGGGGTCGGGGGGACGCCCCGGGGCCCCCCTCACCTGGGCGGGGGGGAACTGCAGGGGGTTGTTGTCCGCCAGCAGCGTCTGCAGGTGCCGGAGCCGCCGGAAGCAGCGCGGGATCGCCAGCACCCGGTTGCAGGAGAAATCCAGCCGGACCAGCGGCAGCTCCGAGAGCTCTGGCGGGGGGGACACGGACACGCTGGATCCACACGGGACCCAGCGGACGCCCCCCCCGCTCCCCAGGACCCTCACCCACCCTCGGGCAGCGCCGCCAGCTGGTTCCGCCGCACGCTGAGGTCCCGCAGCGCCCGCAGCTGCCCCAGCCCCGGCGGCAGCGCCCGCAGCCGGTTGGAGCCCACATCCTGCGGGGCGGAACGGGGCTCAGCGGGGTCGCGGGCGCGGCCCCGCGGGGCTGCGGCCCGGCCCAGGCTCACCAGCTGCCGCAGCGTGCGCAGGGCGCCCAGGTTCGGCGGCAGCGCGGCCAGGCGGTTGTTGCTGGCGTTGAGGACGCGCAGGGGCAGCAGGCACAGGCAGGCGGGCAGCGAGCTCAGCTGGTTGCGGCTGCGGGGCAACACGGCGGCGGGTCACGGCGCGCCGCCGGAGCTCCGCCGCGGCTCCGGCGGGGCCGCAGCGTACCTGAGGTCCAGGTGTGCCAGGGCCTGCAGGTTGGCGATGGCCGGCGGGACGCTGCGCAGGCAGTTGTGGTGCAGGCTCAGCCCCTCCAGCGAGACCAGGCGGCAGGCGGCCTCCGGCACCTCGCCGAAACGGTTCCGGGACAGGTCTGGAGGAACGCGGGGCATGCTCGGGGACAAGAGACCTCCGGGGACAGGGAACCTCAGGGGAGGGGACTGAGGAGGACAGGGGACAAAGGAGCCGCCGGGACAGCGCTGCTGGTGGAGCCCGAGCCGCCCGGCCGAAGCTCGGCGGAGCTGAAGCCGCCCGACCGCCCGGACCGGGCGCTCCGGCTCGCCCCGTCCGCTCCCGGCGCCTCCTCAGCCGCCTCCGGCAGCCCCCGCGGGCCCCGGGACGCGCCGAGGGAGGCGGCGCACCCGCGGCTTCCCCTGCGCGGGGGGAAGCACCCCGAGGGACCCCGGGCTGTGGGGAAGGCTCGGGGGCCCTGCCCCGGCGCCGCGGCCTCACCGGCCTGTGTGGTGTCGCTGAGGTCCCAGCGCCGCGCCGCCGGGAAGGCGCGCAGCCGCCGGCCGGCCAGACTGAGGGTACCGGAGGCCTCTGCTTCTTCCAGGGCGCGCTCAGTGCCGGCTCCTCCGGGCAGGCGGCCCGGCGGCGGCGGCGGCGGCTCAGCCGGGACAGCCCCCAGCGCCCCCGCGGCCATGGCGGCCCCGGAGCTCCGCTCGCCGCGGCCGCCGCTGCCAGACTGAGCCCCGGACGCTTCCGGACCCCGCCACAGGGGCGGGGCCAGAGCGGCAGCCAATCAGAAGTAGGGGCGCGCGGGGAGGCGGCGAATCGGACAGGGCGAGCGGCGGGCTTTGCCAGGAGAAGTGCGGAAGTTTGCTCTTTGATTGATAGATAGGTTGAACCAATCGTCGTCAAGCAACGGGGGGTGCGGTCCAACTGCAGCCAATCACAGCTAAAGATTGCGCCAATCGCGAGCGACAACGGGGAGCTGGTTGCCCGGCAACGGCCGCGAATATTTTGGTGCCGTCAGCCAATGGAAATCGAGGAGGCGGGAGCAGCGCCCGAGATTGACATGTAACCAACCAATCGCGTTTGACGCAAAGCAGGGATAATAAAAACCCCACGCTTGGCCGGGGGCGTGTCGCCTCCACCAATCAGGAGTGATTGACAAGCAGGGAAGCCCAGGAGGCCACGCCCCGGTCCCTTCTTAAAGGAGCCGCACCATTTAAAAAGTGGGGGGGCGGGGGGTGGTCCCATTTTGGGGGGCCGCATTTTGAGGCTCCTATTTTGGGTTCTCCCCTTGAATGCGGCTCTCAGGCCCTCTCCCCCAGAACCTCCAGGCACGCGCTCCATCTGTGCACCCTTTATTTGCGAAGGAGCGGGGGCCGGCGCGGGGCGGGGGGGGGTCTCTCTCCGGGGGTCTCAGGGGGTCCCCCGGCACGGCCTCTTGCTGAGGTTGCCCAGCACCTGCTGCTGCTGCTGCGGGCGGTAGGGCACCACGAAGGCGTCGGGCGGCAGCAGCGCCGCCCCGTCGGCCGCCAGCCGCCCCATCAGGACGTAGCTGGAGCCTGCGAGGGGTTTGGGGAGGGGGCGCGTCAGGGCCGGGAGGGTCGCTCCGGGCCCCGCGGGCGCCCCCCCGGGCACACGCACCTCTCTTGAGCGCCGGGCACAGGCGGCAGGGCAGCTGCAGCCGCAGCGAGGAGCCGGCGGCGGGCGGAGGGGCCCCGAGCGGGCCCCACTTGTAGAGGCCGAGCACGGAGAGCGAGGCCCAGGCCGGCTCCGGCGGCGGGCCCCGCGACAGCGACTTCACCGCGCCGGTCAGCACTGCAGGTACGGCAGCGGGCTCAGAGCCGGGACGGGGGCTCGGGGGGGCCCGGCCGCACGGGCCCTGCCCGGCCCCGGCTGGGGGTCCCGGCCGCAGCTTCCCCTCACGGTTCTGGGTGCTCCTGGCCTCAGTTTCCCCTCACGGATTTGGGCGCTGCCTGCCTCAGTTTCCCCTGTCAGTTCTAGGGGATTCTCCAGACTCCATGCCTCAGTTTCCCCTCACGGATTTGGGCACTGCCTGCCTCAGTTTCCCCTCATGGTTCTGGGGGATTCTCCAGACTCCCTGCCTCAGTTTCCCCTCATGGTTTGGGCACTCCCTGCCTCAGTTTCCTCTCACAGTTTGGGCGCTGCCTGCCTCAGTCTCCCCTCATGGTTCTGGGGGATTCTCCAGACTCCCTGCCTCAGTTTCCCCTCACGGATTTGGGCACTGCCTGCCTCAGTTTCCCCTCACGGATTTGGGCACTGCCTGCCTCAGTTTCCCCTCACGGTTTGGGCACTCCCTGCCTCAGTTTCCCCTCACGGTTCTGGGCACTCCCTGCCTCAGTTTCCCTTCACGGATTTGGGCACTGCCTGCCTCAGTTTCCCCTCATGGTTCTGGGGGATTCTCCAGACTCCCTGCCTCAGTTTCCCCTCACAGTTCGGGCACTCCCTGCCTCAGTTTCCCCTCACGGATTTGGGCGCTCCCTGCCTCAGTTTCCCCTCACGGATTTGGGCACTGCCTGCCTCAGTTTCCCCTCATGGTTCTGGGGGATTCTCCAGACTCCCTGCCTCAGTTTCCCCTCACAGTTCGGGCACTCCCTGCCTCAGTTTCCCCTCACGGATTTGGGCGCTCCCTGCCTCAGTTTCCGCCCGCAGCTTCCCCTCAGGGTTTGGGTACTCCCTGCCTCAGTTTCCCCTCACGGATTTGGGCACTGCCTGCCTCAGTTTCCCCTCACGGTTTGGGCACTCCCTGCCTCAGTTTCCCCTCACGGTTCTGGGCACTCCCTGCCTCAGTTTCCCTTCACGGATTTGGGCACTGCCTGCCTCAGCTTCCCCTCATGGTTCTGGGGGATTCTCCAGACTCCCTGCCTCAGTTTCCCCTCACGGATTTGGGCACTGCCTGCCTCAGTTTCCCCTCACGGTTTGGGCACTCCCTGCCTCAGTTTCCCCTCACGGTTCTGGGCACTCCCTGCCTCAGTTTCCCTTCACGGATTTGGGCACTGCCTGCCTCAGTTTCCCCTCATGGTTCTGGGGGATTCTCCAGACTCCCTGCCTCAGTTTCCCCTCACAGTTCGGGCACTCCCTGCCTCAGTTTCCCCTCACGGATTTGGAGTTTCCCCCCGCAGTTCCCGCACTCCGTGCCTCAGTTTCCCCCCACAGTTCCAGCACTCCCTGCCTCAGTTTCCCCTGTCAGTTCTGGGGGATTCTCCAGACTCCCTGCCTCAGTTTCCCCCCACGGTTCGGGCACTCCCTGCCTCAGTTTCCCTGTCAGTTCTGGGGGATTCTCCAGACTCCCTGCCTCAGTTTCCCCCCACAGTTCCGGCACTCCATGCCTCAGTTTCCCCTCACGGTTCTGGCACTCCCTGCCTCAGTCTGGGCACTCCCTGCCTCAGTTTCCCCCCGCAGTTCCAGCACTCCGTGCCTCAGTTTCCCCCCGCAGTTCCAGCACTCCCTGCCTCAGTTTCCCCCTGCAGTTCCGGCACTCCCTGCCTCAGTTTCCCCCCAAGTCCTTGCAGCACCCCCCTC
>NW_024503047.1:13981-16159 GCF_017590055.1 Onychostruthus taczanowskii
TTGGGCACTGCCTGCCTCAGCCTGCCCTCATTTTCCCGGAGGATTCTCCAGACTCCCTGCCTCAGTTTCCCCTCACGGATTTGGGCACTGCCTGCCTCAGTTTCCCCTCACGGATTTGGGCGCTCCCTGCCTCAGTTTCCCCTCACGGATTTGGGCACTGCCTGCCTCAGTTTCCCCTCACGATCTCGGAGCATTCTCCAGACTCCCTGCCTCAGTTTCCCCTCACGGATTTGGGCGCTCCCTGCCCCAGTTTCCCCTGTTGGTTTTCAGGAATTCTCCAGACTCCCTGCCTCAGTTTCCCCCCACAGTCTGGGCACTCCCTGCCTCAGTTTCCCCTGTCAGTTCTGGGGGATTCTCCAGACTCCCTGCCTCAGTTTCCCCCCACAGTCTGGGCACTCCCTGCCTCAGTTTCCCCTGTCAGTTCTGGGGGATTCTCCAGACTCCCTGCCTCAGTTTCCCCCCACAGTTCCGGCACTCCGTGCCTCAGTTTCCCCCCGCAGTTCCAGCACTCCCTGCCTCAGTTTCCCCCTGCAGTTCCGGCACTCCCTGCCTCAGTTTCCCCCCAAGTCTGGGCACTCCGTGCCTCAGTTTCCCCCACAGTCTGGGCACTCCCTGCCTCAGTTTCCCCCCGCAGTTCCGGCACTCCGTGCCTCAGTTTCCCCCCGCAGTTCCAGCACTCCCTGCCTCAGTTTCCCCCTGCAGTTCCGGCACTCCCTGCCTCAGTTTCCCCCCAAGTCTGGGCACTCCGTGCCTCAGTTTCCCCCACAGTCTGGGCACTCCCTGCCTCAGTTTCCCCCCGCAGTTCCGGCACTCCGTGCCTCAGTTTCCCCCCGCAGTTCCAGCACTCCCTGCCTCAGTTTCCCCCTGCAGTTCCGGCACTCCCTGCCTCAGTTTCCCCCCAAGTCTGGGCACTCCGTGCCTCAGTTTCCCCCACAGTCTGGGCACTCCCTGCCTCAGTTTCCCCCCGCAGTTCCGGCACTCCGTGCCTCAGTTTCCCCCCGCAGTTCCAGCACTCCCTGCCTCAGTTTCCCCCTGCAGTTCCGGCACTCCCTGCCTCAGTTTCCCCCCAAGTCTGGGCACTCCGTGCCTCAGTTTCCCCCACAGTCTGGGCACTCCCTGCCTCAGTTTCCCCCCGCAGTTCCGGCACTCCGTGCCTCAGTTTCCCCCCGCAGTTCCAGCACTCCCTGCCTCAGTTTCCCCCTGCAGTTCCGGCACTCCCTGCCTCAGTTTCCCCCCAAGTCTGGGCACTCCGTGCCTCAGTTTCCCCCACAGTCTGGGCACTCCCTGCCTCAGTTTCCCTTCACGGATTTGGGCACTGCCTGCCTCAGTTTCCCCTCATGGTTCTGGGGGATTCTCCAGACTCCCTGCCTCAGTTTCCCCTCACAGTTCGGGCACTCCCTGCCTCAGTTTCCCCTCACGGATTTGGGCGCTCCCTGCCTCAGTTTCCCCTCACGGATTTGGGCGCTCCCTGCCTCAGTTTCCCCTCACGGATTTGGGCGCTCCCTGCCTCAGTTTCCCCTCACGGATTTGGGCGCTCCCTGCCTCAGTTTCCCCTCACGGATTTGGGCGCTCCCTGCCTCAGTTTCCCCTCACGGATTTGGGCGCTCCCTGCCTCAGTTTCCCCTCACGGATTTGGGCGCTCCCTGCCTCAGTTTCCCCTCACGGATTTGGGCGCTCCCTGCCTCAGTTTCCCCTCACGGATTTGGGCGCTCCCTGCCTCAGTTTCCCCTCACGGATTTGGGCACTGCCTGCCTCAGTTTCCCCTCACGATCTCGGAGCATTCTCCAGACTCCCTGCCTCAGTTTCCCCTCACGGATTTGGGCGCTCCCTGCCTCAGTTTCCCCTCACGGATTTGGGCACTGCCTGCCTCAGCTTCCCCTCACGATCTCGGAGCATTCTCCAGACTCCCTGCCTCAGTTTCCCCTCACGGATTTGGGCGCTCCCTGCCTCAGTTTCCCCTCACGGATTTGGGCACTGCCTGCCTCAGCTTCCCCTCACGATCTCGGAGCATTCTCCAGACTCCCTGCCTCAGTTTCCCCTCACGGATTTGGGCGCTCCCTGCCTCAGTTTCCCCTCACGGATTTGGGCACTGCCTGCCTCAGCTTCCCCTCACGATCTCGGAGCATTCTCCAGACTCCCTGCCTCAGTTTCCCCCCGGGCTCAGCGGGGTCGCGGGCG
>NW_024503047.1:17815-24407 GCF_017590055.1 Onychostruthus taczanowskii
TGTGTAAATTTTGGGGGTCCTCTGTAGGTTTTGGGGGTCCTGTGCAGGTTTTGGGGGTCCTCTGTAGGTTTTGGGGTTCCTCTGTAGTTTTTGGGGTCCTTTGCAGGTTTTGGGGGTCCTGTATAGGATTTTGGGGTCCTGTGTAAATTTTGGGGGTCCTGTATAGGATTTGGGGTTCCTCTGTAGGTTTTGGGGGTCCTGTGCAGGATTTGGGGTCCTGTATAGGATTTTGGGGGTCCTGTGCAGGTTTTGGGGTTCCTCTGTAGGTTTTGGGGGTCCTGTGCAGGTTTTGGGGTCTCGGTGCCCCCTGCCCCCCGCACTTTTGGGGGTCTCTGTGGAGTCCTCCCCCGCACTTTCGGGGGTCTCTGTGGAGTCCTCCCCACACTTTTTGGGGGTCACCACGGAGTCCTCCCCCTCTCCCCCGCACTTTTGGGGGTCTCTGTGGAGTCCTCCCCCGCACTTTCGGGGGTCTCTGTGGAGTCCTCCCCACACTTTTTGGGGGTCACCACGGAGTCCTCCCCCTCTCCCCCGCACTTTTGGGGGTCTCTGTGGAGTCCTCCCCCGCACTTTCGGGGGTCTCTGTGGAGTCCCTCCCCCTCTCCCCGCACTTCCGGGGGTCTCTGCGGCTCCGTTACCGGGGGGACCCCGGCTGCGTTACCGGGGCGGTTCCACATCTCTGCACACCTCGGGCCGGTTTTGGGGCGCTCCCGTGGGCTCCTCCCTGCTCCCCGCCGGCGGCGCTCCCTCCCCGTCACACCGCACTCCTCGGGGGTCTCCCCGCGGCCCCGCACCCACCGTCGCTCGGGGGGCTGCCGGCGCTGAACCAGGCCAGGAAGCCCCTGCCGGCGGTGCCGCCGTCGCTCTCCATGTGCAGGCGCAGGCGGTTTTGGGGTGCCCGCAGCGCCCCGGGCCGGAAGGTGCCGCAGAAGCGCCCCAGCAGCGGCGCCGCGGGGCCGTGGCCCCCGAACACGGCCAGCGCGTCGAAGCGGCAGCGCGGCTCCGGCTCCAGGTCGAAGACGCGGAACGACAGCGTGGCCACCTGGCCCTCGGGTACCTGGGGACACGGGGGGCACGGCTGGGACCTGGGGGACACGGGGGACATGGGGGACACGGGGGACACGGGGCACCTGGGGGACATGGGGGACATGGGGGGGTGGGGCTCTCTGGGGGGCTGCGGGCAGGGAGAGCCCAGGGTGGGGCTCTCTGGGGGGCTGCGGGCAGGCAGACCCCAGGGTGGGGCTCTCTGGGGGGCTGCGGGCAGGGAGAGCCCAGGGTGGGGCTCTCTGGGGGGCTGCGGGCAGGGAGAGCCCAGGGTGGGGCTCTCTGGGGGGCTGCGGGCAGGGAGAGCCCAGGGTGGGGCTCTCTGGGGGGCTGCGGGCAGGGAGAGCCCAGGGTGGGGCTCTCTGGGGGGCTGCGGGCAGGGAGAGCCCAGGGTGGGGCTCTCTGGGGGGCTGCGGGCAGGGAGAGCCCAGGGTGGGGCTCTCTGGGGGGCTGCGGGCAGGGAGAGCCCAGGGTGGGGCTCTCTGGGGGGCTGCGGGCAGGGAGAGCCCAGGGTGGGGCTCTCTGGGGGGCTGCGGGCAGGGAGAGCCCAGGGTGGGGCTCTCTGGGGGGCTGCGGGCAGGGAGAGCCCAGGGTGGGGCTCTCTGGGGGGCTGCGGGCAGGGAGAGCCCAGGGTGGGGCTCTCTGGGGGGCTGCGGGCAGGGAGAGCCCAGGGTGGGGCTCTCTGGGGGGCTGCGGGCAGGGAGAGCCCAGGGTGGGGCTCTCTGGGGGGCTGCGGGCAGGGAGAGCCCAGGGTGGGGCTCTCTGGGGGGCTGCGGGCAGGGAGAGCCCAGGGTGGGGCTCTCTGGGGGGCTGCGGGCAGGGAGAGCCCAGGGTGGGGCTCTCTGGGGGGCTGCGGGCAGGGAGAGCCCAGGGTGGGGCTCTCTGGGGGGCTGCGGGCAGGGAGAGCCCAGGGTGGGGCTCTCTGGGGGGCTGCGGGCAGGGAGAGCCCAGGGTGGGGCTCTCTGGGGGGCTGCGGGCAGGGAGAGCCCAGGGTGGGGCTCTCTGGGGGGCTGCGGGCAGGCAGACCCCAGGGTGGGGCTCTCTGGGGGGCTGCGGGCAGGGAGAGCCCAGGGTGGGGCTCTCTGGGGGGCTGCGGGCAGGGAGAGCCCAGGGTGGGGCTCTCTGGGGGGCTGCGGGCAGGCAGACCCCAGGGTGGGGCTCTCTGGGGGGCTGCGGGCAGGGAGAGCCCAGGGTGGGGCTCTCTGGGGGGCTGCGGGCAGGGAGAGCCCAGGGTGGGGCTCTCTGGGGGGCTGCGGGCAGGCAGACCCCAGGGTGGGGCTCTCTGGGGGGCTGCGGGCAGGGAGAGCCCAGGGTGGGGCTCTCTGGGGGGCTGCGGGCAGGGAGAGCCCAGGGTGGGGCTCTCTGGGGGGCTGCGGGCAGGCAGACCCCAGGGTGGGGCTCTCTGGGGGGCTGCGGGCAGGGAGAGCCCAGGGTGGGGCTCTCTGGGGGGCTGCGGGCAGGGAGAGCCCAGGGTGGGGCTCTCTGGGGGGCTGCGGGCAGGCAGACCCCAGGGTGGGGCTCTCTGGGGGGCTGCGGGCAGGGAGAGCCCAGGGTGGGGCTCTCTGGGGGGCTGCGGGCAGGGAGAGCCCAGGGTGGGGCTCTCTGGGGGGCTGCGGGCAGGGAGAGCCCAGGGTGGGGCTCTCTGGGGGGCTGCGGGCAGGGAGAGCCCAGGGTGGGGCTCTCTGGGGGGCTGCGGGCAGGGAGAGCCCAGGGTGGGGCTCTCTGGGGGGCTGCGGGCAGGGAGAGCCCAGGGTGGGGCTCTCTGGGGGGCTGCGGGCAGGGAGAGCCCAGGGTGGGGCTCTCTGGGGGGCTGCGGGCAGGGAGAGCCCAGGGTGGGGCTCTCTGGGGGGCTGCGGGCAGGGAGAGCCCAGGGTGGGGCTCTCTGGGGGGCTGCGGGCAGGGAGAGCCCAGGGTGGGGCTCTCTGGGGGGCTGCGGGCAGGGAGAGCCCAGGGTGGGGCTCTCTGGGGGGCTGCGGGCAGGGAGAGCCCAGGGTGGGGCTCTCTGGGGGGCTGCGGGCAGGGAGAGCCCAGGGTGGGGCTCTCTGGGGGGCTGCGGGCAGGGAGAGCCCAGGGTGGGGCTCTCTGGGGGGCTGCGGGCAGGGAGAGCCCAGGGTGGGGCTCTCTGGGGGGCTGCGGGCAGGGAGAGCCCAGGGTGGGGCTCTCTGGGGGGCTGCGGGCAGGGAGAGCCCAGGGTGGGGCTCTCTGGGGGGCTGCGGGCAGGGAGAGCCCAGGGTGGGGCTCTCTGGGGGGCTGCGGGCAGGGAGAGCCCAGGGTGGGGCTCTCTGGGGGGCTGCGGGCAGGGAGAGCCCAGGGTGGGGCTCTCTGGGGGGCTGCGGGCAGGCAGACCCCAGGGTGGGGCTCTCTGGGGGGCTGCGGGCAGGGAGAGCCCAGGGTGGGGCTCTCTGGGGGGCTGCGGGCAGGGAGAGCCCAGGGTGGGGCTCTCTGGGGGGCTGCGGGCAGGCAGACCCCAGGGTGGGGCTCTCTGGGGGGCTGCGGGCAGGGAGAGCCCAGGGTGGGGCTCTCTGGGGGGCTGCGGGCAGGGAGAGCCCAGGGTGGGGCTCTCTGGGGGGCTGCGGGCAGGCAGACCCCAGGGTGGGGCTCTCTGGGGGGCTGCGGGCAGGGAGAGCCCAGGGTGGGGCTCTCTGGGGGGCTGCGGGCAGGGAGAGCCCAGGGTGGGGCTCTCTGGGGGGCTGCGGGCAGGCAGACCCCAGGGTGGGGCTCTCTGGGGGGCTGCGGGCAGGGAGAGCCCAGGGTGGGGCTCTCTGGGGGGCTGCGGGCAGGGAGAGCCCAGGGTGGGGCTCTCTGGGGGGCTGCGGGCAGGCAGACCCCAGGGTGGGGCTCTCTGGGGGGCTGCGGGCAGGGAGAGCCCAGGGTGGGGCTCTCTGGGGGGCTGCGGGCAGGGAGAGCCCAGGGTGGGGCTCTCTGGGGGGCTGCGGGCAGGGAGAGCCCAGGGTGGGGCTCTCTGGGGGGCTGCGGGCAGGGAGAGCCCAGGGTGGGGCTCTCTGGGGGGCTGCGGGCAGGGAGAGCCCAGGGTGGGGCTCTCTGGGGGGCTGCGGGCAGGGAGAGCCCAGGGTGGGGCTCTCTGGGGGGCTGCGGGCAGGGAGAGCCCAGGGTGGGGCTCTCTGGGGGGCTGCGGGCAGGGAGAGCCCAGGGTGGGGCTCTCTGGGGGGCTGCGGGCAGGGAGAGCCCAGGGTGGGGCTCTCTGGGGGGCTGCGGGCAGGGAGAGCCCAGGGTGGGGCTCTCTGGGGGGCTGCGGGCAGGGAGAGCCCAGGGTGGGGCTCTCTGGGGGGCTGCGGGCAGGGAGAGCCCAGGGTGGGGCTCTCTGGGGGGCTGCGGGCAGGGAGAGCCCAGGGTGGGGCTCTCTGGGGGGCTGCGGGCAGGGAGAGCCCAGGGTGGGGCTCTCTGGGGGGCTGCGGGCAGGGAGAGCCCAGGGTGGGGCTCTCTGGGGGGCTGCGGGCAGGGAGAGCCCAGGGTGGGGCTCTCTGGGGGGCTGCGGGCAGGGAGAGCCCAGGGTGGGGCTCTCTGGGGGGCTGCGGGCAGGGAGAGCCCAGGGTGGGGCTCTCTGGGGGGCTGCGGGCAGGGAGAGCCCAGGGTGGGGCTCTCTGGGGGGCTGCGGGCAGGGAGAGCCCAGGGTGGGGCTCTCTGGGGGGCTGCGGGCAGGCAGACCCCAGGGTGGGGCTCTCTGGGGGGCTGCGGGCAGGGAGAGCCCAGGGTGGGGCTCTCTGGGGGGCTGCGGGCAGGGAGAGCCCAGGGTGGGGCTCTCTGGGGGGCTGCGGGCAGGCAGACCCCAGGGTGGGGCTCTCTGGGGGGCTGCGGGCAGGGAGAGCCCAGGGTGGGGCTCTCTGGGGGGCTGCGGGCAGGGAGAGCCCAGGGTGGGGCTCTCTGGGGGGCTGCGGGCAGGCAGACCCCAGGGTGGGGCTCTCTGGGGGGCTGCGGGCAGGGAGAGCCCAGGGTGGGGCTCTCTGGGGGGCTGCGGGCAGGGAGAGCCCAGGGTGGGGCTCTCTGGGGGGCTGCGGGCAGGCAGACCCCAGGGTGGGGCTCTCTGGGGGGCTGCGGGCAGGGAGAGCCCAGGGTGGGGCTCTCTGGGGGGCTGCGGGCAGGGAGAGCCCAGGGTGGGGCTCTCTGGGGGGCTGCGGGCAGGCAGACCCCAGGGTGGGGCTCTCTGGGGGGCTGCGGGCAGGGAGAGCCCAGGGTGGGGCTCTCTGGGGGGCTGCGGGCAGGGAGAGCCCAGGGTGGGGCTCTCTGGGGGGCTGCGGGCAGGGAGAGCCCAGGGTGGGGCTCTCTGGGGGGCTGCGGGCAGGGAGAGCCCAGGGTGGGGCTCTCTGGGGGGCTGCGGGCAGGGAGAGCCCAGGGTGGGGCTCTCTGGGGGGCTGCGGGCAGGCAGACCCCAGGGTGGGGCTCTCTGGGGGGCTGCGGGCAGGCAGACCCCAGGGTGGGGCTCTCTGGGGGGCTGTGGGCAGGGAGAGCCCAGGGTGGGGCTCTCTGGGGGGCTACGGGCAGGCTGACCCTGTTCTGTGGGGCTCTCTGGGACTCTTTGGGGCCCTCTGGGTCTCTCTGGGGCATGCAGACCCTATTTTTTGGGGTTCTTTGGGGCCCTCCAGGGCTCTCTGGCTCTCTCTGGGGCAGGCAGATCCTATTATTTGGGGCTCTTTGGGGCTCTCTGGGATTCTCTGGGTTCTTTGGGGTTCTCTGGGGCTCTCTGGGGCAGGCAGACCCTGTTCTTTGGGACTCTTTGGGGTTCTCTGGGGCTCTCTGGGGTTGTTTGGGGCTCTCTAGTTCTCTCTGGGGCAGGCAGACCCTGTTCTTTGGGGTTCTTTGGGGTTCCCTGAGGTTCTTTGGGGCTCTTTGGGGTTGTTTGGGGTTCTCTGGGGTTCTTTGGGCTCTCAGGGGCTCTTTGTGGTTCTCTGGGCTCTCTGGGGCTCTTTGGGGTTCTTTGGGGCTCCCTGGGGTTCTCTGGGGCTCTTTGGGGCTCTCTGGGGTTCTTTGGGCTCTCTGGGGCTCTTTGGGGTTCTCTGGGGCTCTGGGGAAGGCAGACCCCGCTCTTTGGGGTTCTTTGGGGCTCTTTGGGGTTCTCTGGCTCTCTCTGGGGCAGGCAGACCCCGCTCTTTGGGGTTCTCTGGGGTTCTCCGGGGCTCCCTGGGGTTCTCTGGGGTTCTTTGGGGCTCTCCAGGGCTCTCTGGGTTCTTTGGGCTCTCCGGGGCTCCTTTGGGCTCCCTGGGGTTCTCCGGGGCTCTCCAGGGCTGGCAGACCCTGTTCTTTGGGGTTCTCTGGGGTTCTCCGGGTCTCTCTGGGTTCTTTGGGCCCTCCGGGGTTCTCTGGCTCTCTCTGGGGCATGCAGACCCTGTTCTCTGGGGTTCTTTGGGACTCTCTGGGGCTCTTTGGGGTTCTTTGGGGCTCTTTGGGGTTCTCTGGCTCTCTCTGGGGCTGGCAGACCCTGTTCTCTGGGGTTCTCTGGGGCTCTTTAGGGTTCTTTGGGGCTCTTTGGGGTTCTCTGGGGCAGGCAGACCCGGCTCTCTGGGGTTCTCAGGGGCTCTTTGGGGTTCTTTGGGGC
>NW_024503048.1:0-559 GCF_017590055.1 Onychostruthus taczanowskii
TCCCAGCCCCGTTCCCAGCCCGTTCCCGGCCCCGTTGCTGGTCCCGCTCCCGGCCCATTCCCATCCCATTCCCAGCCTGTTCCCGGTCCCGTTCCCGTTCCCATTTCCATTCCCATCCCGTTCCCATCCCATTCACAGCTCCATTCCCAGCCCGTTCCCGGTCCCGCTCCTATCCCGTTCCCGTTCCCATCCCATTCCCAGCTCCACTCCCAGCCCATTCCCGGTCCATTCCCAGCTCCATTCCCATCCCGTTTCCAGCCCCATTCCCAGCCCCATTCCCATCCCGTTCCCGTTCCCATCCCGTTCCCATCCCATTCCCAGCCCCATTCCCGTTCCCATTTCCATTCCCATCCCGTTCCCATCCCGTTCCCGGCGCCGTACCGCGGCTCCGCGCGCCTCCTGCAGCACCTTCAGCTGCAGCTGGCTGAGCCGGCGCCGCGCCCCCTCCAGCTGCTCCTCCAGCGCCGCGCCCGGCTGCCGCTGCAGCAGCTCCTGGAAGCGCTGCCGCGGGCACGGAACGCCACCGGGAACGCCGGGAACACCGGGAACACCGGGAACA
>NW_024503049.1:0-559 GCF_017590055.1 Onychostruthus taczanowskii
GAGGAGGAGGAGGAGGAGGAGGGTCCCTTCCCCCGGGGGTCCCTGGCCCGGAGATGTGCTCATCGGGGACACCCCTGGGTCCCCACCTGCCCCAGGAACAGGGGCTCGCCGGGGGGCTCTAGGCGCCCCTCAGCACCCGCGTTAGCGCCGCGAGAGGAATGAAAGTAATTGGGTTTAATTAGCCTGTGTAAACACGATCCTTAAATTCGTTGCCACATGAGGGTTTTGGCAGCCTCCAATAAATTAATCCTTTTTATTATATCAATGACAGGAAGATGATCAAATAGGCTTTGATATAGATTTGGGGATTTAGCACCTAGTAGCGCTCTGACATGCTTGAACTTCCTGCGGCTGCTGCTGCTGCTGGAGGCAAGAACGGGGCTACAAACGGCGTCTGCTCCGAGCCGCTCCCCGGCGAGCGGGGCCCGCACGCGCGGCCACGGGCGCCGGGGACACTTTGAAGAAAAGTTTGTCTTCAGGATTTGTTGGCTAAGTTGGGTTTCCAGAAAGGAGAGGAGAGGTGTGAGAGCAGGGGCACGCTGATGAGGCACAGCCACCA
>NW_024503050.1:0-559 GCF_017590055.1 Onychostruthus taczanowskii
TTTGGGGAAAGGGGATTTGGGGAAGGAAAGGGCAGGTTTGGGGATTTGGGGAAAGGGGATTTGGGGAAGGACAAGGGGATTTGGAATTGGGGAGGGGGCAGCAGGGACCCCCAGGCAGGGCTCACCCCCTCCCCGCAGCCCCTGGGGGGGCAGAGCCCCCCGGGATGGGCAGAGCCCCCCAGGATGGGCAGAGCCCCCCGGGATGGGCAGAGCCCCCCAGGTGGGCAGAGCCCCCCGGGATGGGCAGGCAGAGCCCCCCAGGATGGGCAGAGCCCCCCAGGTGGGCAGAGCCCCCCGGGATGGGCAGGCAGAGCCCCCCAGGATGGGCAGAGCCCCCCGGGATGGGCAGAGCCCCCCGGGATGGGCAGAGCCCCCCAGGGCAGGCAGAGCCCCCCAGGATGGGCAGAGCCCCCAGACTCACCTTTCTCCAGGATGTCCTCAGCCCCGTCCTCCCACTGATCTTCATCCTCGTACTCATCATCCACGTCTGGGGGGAGGGGTCAGCGCCACAGAGCCCAGAGACCCCCGAGACCCCCCAGAGACCCCCCAGAGACCCCCA
>NW_024503051.1:0-559 GCF_017590055.1 Onychostruthus taczanowskii
ATTCTTTTTTACTTCAGGGTTCAATTTTTTTGTTTAACTTCACGGTTCAGTTTTTTACTTCAGGGTTCAATTTTTACTTTAAGATTTTTTTTTTTTTACTTTAAGGATTTAATATTGTTTTTACGTTAGGCTTTAAATCCTTTCACTTCAGGCTTTAATTTTTTTTACTTTAGGCTTTTCTTTTTTTACTTTAACCTTTCATTTTTTTCACTTTACCCTTTCATTTATTCACTTTAACCTTTTTTTTTTTTACTTTACCCTTTAATTTTTTCACTTCACCCTGTATTTTTTTTTCACTTTCCCCTTTCATTTTTTCACTTTAGCCTTTAAATTTTTCCACTTTACATTTTTTCACTTTACCTTTACATTTTTCACTTTACCCTTTATTTTTTCCACTTTACCCTTTATTTTTTTCACTTTACCCTTTCATTTTTTTCACTTTCCCCTTTATTTTTTTCACTTTACCCTTTCATTTTTTTCACTTTCCCCTTTATTTTTTTTCACTTTACTCTTTCACTTTTTCACTTTCCCATCTTATTTTTCCACTTTACCCTTTATT
>NW_024503052.1:0-559 GCF_017590055.1 Onychostruthus taczanowskii
CGGGGTTTCTGCAGCAGTTTTGGGGTGCAGGTTTTTGCAGCAGTTTTGGGGTTTTTTCAGCAGTTTTGGGGTTCCCGTAGCAGCAGTTTGGGGGTGCAGGTTTTTGCAGCAGTTTCGAGGTTTCTGCAGCAGCAGTTTTGGGGTTCATGTAGCAGTTTTGGTGTTTCTGCAGCAGTTTCGGGGTGGGTTTTGCAGCAGTTTTGGGGGGGTTCCTGTATAGCAGCAGTTTTGAGGTGCAGGTTCCTGCAGCAGATTTGGGGTGGATTTTGTAGTTTTGGGGTGGTTTCTGCAGCAGTTTTGGGGTGGTTCCTGCAGCAGTTTCGGGGTGCAGGTTCCTGCAGCAGTTTTGGGGTTCCTGCAGCAGTTTTGGGGTGGGTTTTGTAGTTTTGGGGTGGTTCCTGCAGCAGTTTCGGGGTTCCTGCAGCAGCTTTGGGGTGGATTTTGTAGTTTTGGGGTGGTTTCTGCAGCAGTTTTGGGGTGGTTCCTGCAGCAGTTTCGGGGTTCCTGCAGCAGATTTGGGGTGGGTTTTGTCGTTTTGGGGTGGTTCCTGCAGCAGTTT
>NW_024503053.1:0-559 GCF_017590055.1 Onychostruthus taczanowskii
CCTCTCCCCCTCACTGTTGTCATAGGCAGAGGGAGGGACCAGCAGGGACTGGGCCTGAGAGCAGTGACAGAGGCCCAGGCAGGGCAGGTGTGGGCAGAGCTGCTGTGCAGGCACAGAGAAGCTGGAGAGAGGCCACGCAGAGCGGGCCTGGCCATGTGGAGTGCCCTGTGCGTGGGCTTCTTGCCCATTGTAGGTGAGTGAAGGCAAGGGCTGATGGCCCCAGGAGCTGAGCGTGGCCCTGGGCTCTGCAGGGCTCTGGGGAGCTGTGCTGAGCGCTTGCAGCCAGAGCTGTGCCCCGGCTGGAGCTGCCCAGCCATGCCTGTGGAGCACGGGGAGAGCAGCCCTGCTCCTCTTGTGCCTCTGAGCTCGGCACCTCCATCCCAGCTGCCTCCTCTGCAGCCCGGGCACACGCAGGGCACCTCCCAGCTGCACTCAGATCTCGGGGCCCAGCGCTTTGCCCTGGCACTGGACACTGCTCCTGGGGCACTGCGGCCCCTCTGGCACAGACCAGCTGGGGCATGGCAGCACAGGGCACAAGCCCCACTGCCTGGGACAGCCC
>NW_024503054.1:0-558 GCF_017590055.1 Onychostruthus taczanowskii
TTTTAATTTTATTTTAATTTTTTTTTTCTCCCCTCCCCCTCTCGGTTCGGGGGTGACGTCATCGCTCCCCCCCCTTAAAAAAAAAATAATTAATTAATAAAAACCCACCCGGACTTTTACGATCGTGTGCGAGTCCCGAAATCGCCGGAAATCGCCCCAAAAAAAAAATAATTAATTAATAAAAACCCACCCGGACTTTTACGATCGTGTGCGAGTCCCGAAATCGCCGGAAATCGCCCCCCCAAAAAAAAAAAAATTAAAAAAAAAATAAAAATTTTTGCAATTCCCGCGTTGGCCGCCGGGGGGCGCCGGAGGATCGCGATGCAAATGAGATGCAAATGAGCGGCGGCGTTCAAAGCGATTCCTCGCCCCGCCCCCCTCTTCAAGGTCACCCCTCCCCCCCTCTCGCGGGGGTTGCCGTGGCAACCAGACGTGACGTCATCGGGGACTCCGCGGAGGGGGAAACCCCCCCAAAAAAACAGCGGGGGAGGGGGAGGAGGGATTTTTGGGGGAAAAAACGGGAAAAAAAGAAAAAATTGGGAATTTGGGAGGAAAAAA
>NW_024503055.1:0-536 GCF_017590055.1 Onychostruthus taczanowskii
CAAAATCCCCAATTTTCCCCCCAAATTACTCCCCAAAATCCCAAATTTTCCTCCCCGAATTTCCTAAAATTTCCCAAAAAATCCCTTCTTTCCCCCCAAAACCCCAAAATTTTCCCCAACTTCCCCAAAACCCCAAATTTCCCCCCAAAATCCCAAATTTTTCTCTGCAAAACCCCAACAATTATCCTCCAAAATCCCAAATTTCCCCATAAAATCCCCAAATTCCACCAATTTTTCCCCAAATTTCCTCCCAAAAATCCCAAGTTCCCCAAACTTCCCCAAAATCCCCAAATTTTCCTCTCAAAATCCCAAATTCCCCCAAATTTTCCCCCCCAAAATCCCAAATCCCCCTCCCCAAAATCCCCAAATTTTCCCCCCAAAATCCCCAAATTCCCCAAAAATCTCAAATTTTCCTCCCAAAATTCTCCCCCGAATTCCCCCCAAAATTTCCCTCCCAAATCCCAATTTTTTCACCCCCAAATCTCCAAAATTTCCCCCCAAAATCCACAAAATTTCCCCCAAATCCCCCCCAAATC
>NW_024503056.1:0-558 GCF_017590055.1 Onychostruthus taczanowskii
GGCTGCCCCATCCCTGGGAGTGCCCAGGGCCCAGAGCAACCTGGGATAGTGGAAATGGTTGGGACTAGATGGACTTGCAACACAAACTTATTTATGATTGTGTAGAGGAAGGACTTTTCCTGAGCACTGGGCAGGAGCTGGCCTCCTGGGGACATGGTTCTCAGGATGCTGCAACCCGGGGCCCCCAGCTCTGCCTGGCTGGGCTGTACCTCCTGTGGAGCACAGGAACACTGTGAGCAGACAAGGACAGCTGGGACCATACCTGGGGTTTAAGTGGGGGACTGAGGAACAGCAGCAATCTTGGCTGTGCTGAAATCCCTGGCCAAGTTCAGGGGCTTAATGCTAGCCCAGGGCAGGGGGAAGCACAAGATTTTGGAGAGATTCCTTTCCTCTGTCTGCTGGCACCCTGTGCTCTTTATGGACCTGAGGCAGTTTCTCAGGACACAGCCAGAGCAGATCAAACTTGTCACAGCACAGGTCACTGTTGAGACGGCCGCAATACACAGAGTGTCACCATACAATGTCAGAAGGTTCAGCCCATACAGAGTAACACCAGAC
>NW_024503057.1:0-558 GCF_017590055.1 Onychostruthus taczanowskii
CAAATTGTCCCCAAACTGTCCCAAAATGTCTCAGATCCCCCCAAATTGTCCCAAAATGTCTCAAATTCCCCCAAAATGTCCCCAAATTCCCCCAAATTGTCCCCAAACTGTCCCAAAATTTCTCAAATCCCCCCAAACTACCCCAAAACCCCCCAAATCCCCCCAAACTGTCCCAAATCCCCCCAAAATGTCCCCAAACTGTCCCAAAATTTCTCAATTCCCCCAAAACATCCCCAAACTGTCCCAAAATTTCTCAAATTCCCCCCAAAATGTCCCCAAAGTGTCCCAAAATGTCTCAAATTCCCCCCAAATGTCCCCAAATCCCCCCAAATTGTCCCAAATGTCCCCAAATCCCCCCAAAATGTCCCCAAATTGTCCCAAAATTTCTCAAATTCCCCCCAAATTGTCCCCAAACTGTCCCAAAATTTCTCAAATCCCCCCAAACTGTCCCAAATCCCCCCAAAATGTCCCCAAATTGTCCCAAAAATTCCAAAATTCCCCCCCAATTGTCCCCAAATCCCCCCAAATGTTCCCAAACTGTCCCAAAATTTCTCAATT
>NW_024503058.1:0-7939 GCF_017590055.1 Onychostruthus taczanowskii
ATTTTTTCCCCTTTTTTCCCCATTCTTGCACCATTTTTTCTCTGTTTTTCCCCCTTTTCTCCCATTTTTTTCCTTTTCTTTCCCATTTTTTCTCTTCTTTTCCCTTTTCCCTCCAGTTTTTTCCCCATTTTTCTTCCTTTTTTTCTAATTTTTCCCATTTATCCCTTTTTTCCCCATTTTTTCCCTCCATCTTTCCCTCTTTTCTCCCCAGTTTTTTCCATTTTTCCCTTTTCTTTCCTTTTTCTCCCCATTTTTCCCCCATTTTCCACCCAGTTTTTCCCCATTTTTTCCCCTTTTTATCCCATTTTGTCCCCATTTTTTTTCTTTTCCAATTTTTCCCAATTTCTGCCTTTTTTCCTGGTTTTGCCCCATTTTTCTTCTTTTTTCCCCCATTTTTGCCCCAATTTTATCCTTTTCTCCCCATTTCTTCCCCTTTTTTGCCCCATTTCTTCCCTTTTCTTCACATTTTTTCCCCTTCTTTTCCTCATCTTCCCCTGGGTTTTTTTCCAAACTTTCCCCCCCCATTTTTTTCCCTTTTCTCCCCATTTTTCCCCTTCTTTTTCCCCATATTTTCCCGATTTTTCCCCCATTTCTTCCAAATTTTCCCCCATTTCCCTGATTTATCCCCATTTTCTCCCCATTTTTCCCCCATTTCCCCTCATTACTTCCCCCAAAATCCTTGGAATGATCCCAAAAATCCACCTGGAATTCATGGTTCCCATGCAAAATCCAGACAAAATCCTTGGAATGATCCCAAAAATCCACCTGGAATTCATGGTTCCCTCCCCAAATCCAGACAAAATCCCAGAATTTATCCCAAAATTCTGGCTGCGATTGAATGGAAAACGGTGAAAATTGTCCCAAAAATCCACCTGGAATTCCTGGTTCCCACCCCAAATCCAACAAAATCCTTGAAATGATCCCAAAAATCCATCTGGAATTCTTCATTCCCTCCTCAAATCCAGACAAAATCTCTGAAATTTATCCCAAAATCCCGGCTGGGCTTGAATGGGAAAACGGTGAAAATTGTCCCAAAAATCCACCTGGAATTCTGCATTCCTACCCAAAATCCTTGAAATGATCCCAAAAATCCACCTGGAATTCTGCATTCCCACCCCAAATCCAGACAAAATCCCAGAATTTATCCCAAAATTCCGGCCAGGATTGGGGCAGAGCGGCCCCAAAGGGAAAATGTCCCAAAAATTCACCTTGGGATGGTTCAAATCCCAAAAATGGCTCAAATTGTCCCAAAAATCCACCTGGAATTCTTCATTCCCACCCCAAATCCAGACAAAATCCCAGAATTTATCCCAAAATTCCGGCCAGGATTGGGGCAGAGCGGCCCCAAAGGGAAAATGTCCCAAAAATTCACCTTGGGATGGTTCAAATCGCAAAAATGGCTCAAATTGTCCCAAAAATCCGCCTGGAATTCTTCATTCCCAGCCCAAATCCAACCAAAATCCCCAAAATCAGAGAAATGATCCCAAAATTCCACCTGGAATTGAGGCAAAGTCACCCGAAATGCCAAAATTGCTGAATTTCTACACAAAACCCAACTTGGGTGGAGGCAAATCCACCTCAAATCACCCAAAAAATCCAAAAAACTCCCAAAAAATTTCCAAAAAAACCTCAAATCACCCAAAAAAATTCCACAAAAACCTCAAATCACCCAAAAAAATTCCAAAAAAACCTCAAATCACCCCCAAAAAATTCCAAAATCATTGCAAAAAACCTCAAATCATCCCAAACAATTCCACAAAAACCTCAAATCACCCCAAAAAATTCCAAAAAAACCCTCAAATCATCCCAAAAAATTCCAAAAAAACCTCAAATCACCCCCAAAAAATTCCAAAATCATTGCAAAAAACCTCAAATCATCCCAAACAATTCCACAAAAACCTCAAATCACCCCAAAAAATTCCAAAAAAACCCTCAAATCATCCCAAAAAATTCCAAAAAAACCTCAAATCACCCCAAAAAATTCCAAAAAAACCTCAAATCATCCCAAAAAATTCCCAAATCCCACAAAATAAATGGAGATAACCCCAAAACCTCTCCCCAAATTCCAAGAATCCCCCCCAGAATGGCCTCAAATTCCATAAATCCTTGAAAAAAACCTCAAATTCCAAAAGAAATCTCCCAGCTCATCCCAGAAATTGCCCAAAATTCCCCGAAATTGCCCAAAATTCCCCGAAATTCCCGTACAGGTGTCCAGGATCACCAGGGTCTCGTCCTCCTCCCCCTCCGGCGGCTCCTCCTCGGGCGGCGGCGGAGATTTGGATCTGGGGGTGGGAAATGGCAAAATTTGGGGAAAATCCCAAATTCTGGGGTGGAAAATGGCAAAGTTTGGGAAAAATCCCAAATTCTGGGGGTGGAAAATGGCAAAATTTGGGAAGAATCCCAAATTCTGGGGGGAAATCCCAAATTCTGAGGGGGAAATCCCAAATTCTGGGGGTGGGAAATGCCAAAGTTTGGGAAGAATCCCAAATTCCGGGGGTGGAAATGCCAAAGTTTGGGAAAAATCCCAAATTCTGGGGTGGAAATGGCAAAGTTTGGGAAGAATCCCAAATTCTTGAGTTGAAAATCCCCCCCAAATTTTTTTTGAAGTTACAAAAACTTCCAGAAAGGCTCCCCAAGGCCCAGATGTCCCCAGTGCCCAGGAAATGCCCACAATTTGCCCACAAATGCCCATTTTTGCCCACAAATGCCCATTTTCTGCCCATTTTTTGCCCATAAATAGCCTTTTTTTCCCCACAAATTGCCCATTTTTCCCACAAATTGCCCATTTTTCCCCACAAATTGCCCATTTTTTCCCACAAATTGCCCATTTTTGCCCCCAAATGCCCATTTTTTCCCACAAATGCCCATTTTTGCCCACAAATGCCCATTTTCTGCCCATTTTCTGCCCATAAATCCCTTTTTTCCCCACAAATCCCCATTTTTTTCCCCATTTTTGCCCGTTCCTGCCCGTTTGGTGCCCATGCCCAATGGCTGTTGTAGGCAGAAACCCCCAGAAATCCCCATTTTTCCCCACAAATCCCCATTTTTTTCCCCACAAACCCCCATTTTTTCCCATTTTTTTCCAATTTTTTCCCATTTTTCCCCATTTTTTGCCCATTTTTTCCCGTTTTTCCCCGTTTCTGCCCACCTGCTGTTGTAGCCAGAAACCCCCATAAACCCCCATTTTTCCCCAGAAATCCCCGTTTTTTGCCCAGAAATGCCCATTTTATCCCCACAAACCCCCATTTTTTTCCCCACAAACCCCCATTTTTTCCCATTTTTTCCCATTTTTCCCCATTTTTCCCCGTTTCTGCCCACCGGCTGTTGTAGCCAGAAACCCCCATAAACCCCCATTTTTTGCCCAGAAATCCCCATTTTTTGCCCATTTTTCCCCATAAATCCCCATTTTTTTCCCCACAAATCCCCATTTTTTGCCCATTTTCCCCCACAAACCCCCATTTTTGCCCATTTTTTCCCCATTTTTCCCCATTTTCCCCATTTTCCCCCGTTTCTGCCCACCGGCTGTTGTAGGCCTCCTCGCGGAACTCGTGCCAGGCGCGCCCGTGCTCGTCCTTCTCGTCGCGCAGCCGCTTCAGCCCGCGCCGCTCGCCCTCGGCCGCCTTGGCCTTGTCCTCCTCCTCCCCTGCGGGGGCAAATCCTGCGTTTCACCCCAAAATACCCCGGGGGGCTCCAGGGAACGCCGGCACTGAGCAGCCGCGGCTTTTCCCGGGGAAATCGGAACGTGTTTTCAGTTTTTGTGGGGAGGAAAGGGTTAAAAATGGAATTCAATTCCATTTTTTCTGGGGAGGAAAGGGTTAAAGTTTGAATTTACTTGAAATCTTCCAGGGTAAAAAGGGTTAAAGTTTGCATTTATTTTCATTTTTTTTTCTGGGGAGGAAAGGGTTAAAAATTGAATTTATTTTCATTTTTTTTGGGGTAAAAAGGGTTAAAGTTTGAATTTATTTTCATTTTTCTGGGGAGAAAAGGATTAAAAATGGAATTTAATTCCATTTTTTGGGGTAAAAAGGGTTAAAGTCTGAATTTATTTCAAATGTTCCAGAGTAAAAAGGGTTAAAGTTTGAATTTATTTTCACTTTTCTGGGGAGGAAAGGGTTAAAGTGCGAATTCATTTCAAATTTTCCAGAGTAAAAAGGGTTAATGTTTGAATTTCTTTTCATTTTTCTGGGGAAGAAAGGGTTAAAAATTGAACTTATTTTCATTTTTTTGGGGTAAAAAAGGTTAAAGTTTGAATTTATTTGAAATCTTCCAGGGTAAAAAGGGTTAAAGTTTGAAATTATTTTCATTTTTCTGGGGAGGAAAGGGTTAAAATTTGAATTTATTTCGAATTTCCTGGATAAAAGAGATAAAATTTGAATTTATTTTCAATTTTGGGGGTAAAAAGGGTTACAGTTTGAATTTACTTTCACTTTTGGGGAGGAAAGGGTTAAAATTTGAATTTATTTTCAATTTTCTGGGGTAAAAAGGGTTACAATTTGAATTTGTTTTCATTTTTTGGGGTAAAAAGGGTTAAAGTTTGAATTTACTTGAAATCTTCCAGGGTAAAAAGGGTTAAAGTTTGAATTTATTTTCTTTTTTTGGGGGGAGGAAAGGGTTAAAATTTGAATTTCTTTTCATTTTTCCAGGGCAAAATGGTTAAAATTTGAATTTATTTTCATTTTTGGGGGTAAAAAGGGTTAAAGTTTGAATTTACTTTCACTTTTGGGGAGGAAAGGGTTAAAATTTGACTTTATTTCAATTTTTCTGGAGTAAAAAGGGTTAAAGTTTGAATTTATTTCTACTTTTCTGGGAGAAAATGGTTAAAACTTGAATTTATTCCAAATTTCCTGGGGGAAAAGGGCTAATATTTGAATTTATTTCAATTTTTCCAGGGTAAAAAGGGTTAAAGTTTGAATTTATTTTCATTTTTCTGGGGTGGAAAGGGTTAAAGTTTTAATTTATTTCTATTTTTGGGGAGGAAAGGGTTAAAATCTGAATGCATTTTCATTTTTCTGGAGGAAAAAAAGAGTTAAAATTTTAATTTATTTTCTCTTTTTTGGGGTGGAAAGGGTAAAAATTGGAATTTATTTCAATTTTTCTGGAGAAAAAAAGAGTTAAAATCTGAATTTATTTTCATTTATTGCAGGAAAAAAGGGTTAAAATTTGAATTTTTAATTTTTTATTTTTTTTTTTTTTTTGCTTGAATTAAAGCAAAATATTCCATGAAAATCTTGGGAGTCTGAATGAATTTTCCCACCTGGATTGGGTTAAAAAAGGCACAAAAGTATTTCAAAAATCCTTAAAAAATGTCAAATTCCCCTGGGATTTTTCACTAAAAAAGGAAAAATTCCAGACCGAGATCCATTGGGTCACTAAAAACTGGAAAACCCAAATTAAAAAATTAATAAATCCAAGGAAACGCCAAAAAAAATCCCAATTTTCCCCTTTTTTGGCCAAAAAAATTCAACATTTGGAAATATTTCCATAAAATCCAAATTTTTGTATTTTCCCCCACATCCCATAATGGAATTTTTCCAGTTTTTATCCCATAAAAAATAAAGATTGGGACAAAAATGGGAATAATTTCACTTTAATCCCAATAAAATTCGGATCCAAGCTCCGCAAATCCTCCCAAAATCAGATTTTTTCCATTAAAAATCAGAGTTTTTCCCTCAAAAATCACTTTTTTTCCCTTCAAAATGTGATTTTTTCCTCAAATCCCAGGATTTTCCAATCAAAAATCAACATTTTTCACCAAAATTCGGGATTTTGTCCTGAAAAAAATCCAATTTTTTCCCTCAGAAATCACAATTTTTCCTTAAAAATTAAGATTTTTCCCCTAAAAATCCAAAATTTCCCCCAGAAATCCCAAAATTTACCCAAACCCAAACATTTCTCCTTAAAACAACTCTCCCAATTTCACAACAATTTTCCCCTGGTTTATTTCTAAAAATTTAAAATTTTTCCCCTCAAAACCCAGAATTTTCCCTCAAAAATTCATAAAAGTCAGAACTTTTCCCTCAGAAATCCAAAAAAAATCAGATTTTTCCCTCACAAATCCACAAAAATCAGAACTACAGAACTTTTCCCTCAGAAATCCAGAAAAATCAGGATTTTTTCCCTCAGAAATCCACAAAAATCAGGATTTTTCCCTCACAAATCCCTAAAAAATCAGGACTTTCCCCTCACAAATCCCTAAAAAATCAGGATTTTTCCCTGACAAATCCAGAAAAACAAGAACTTTTCCCTCAGAAATCCACAAAAAAATCAGAATTTTCCCTCAGAAATCCACAAAAATAAGAACTTTACCCTCAGAAATCGACATAAATCAGGATTTTTCCCCTCACAAACCCACAAAAATCAGGATTTTTCCCTCACAAATCCATAAAAAATCAGGATTTTTCCCTCACAAACCCACAAAAATCAGGATTTTTCCCCTCACAAACCCACAAAAACCAGGATTTTCCCCTCACAAACCCACAAAAATCAGGATTTTTTCCCTCCAAACCCCATCCCAAATTTCTCCCTTAAAAACCCGAATTTTCCCCGACTTTTCCCTCCCATTTTTCCCAAATCCCAACTCCGAATTCCTTAATTCCCGGAACTCCATTGATTTCCCCTCACCCGCGGCTCCACGAAAATCCCTCGGAATTCAAATTTTTCCCGCTTTTTTTCCCCCCAAATCCCTGTGGGGAACTTGGGGATTTTATCGCGATTTTAGCTGGATTTTATCGCGATTCTATCCCGATTTTATCCCCCAAAAATCCGGGAACGGGGCCGGGGCCGAGGTTGGGATTTTGAGGGGAAAAAACCGGGAATTTTCTGAGGGGCCCTCACGAGGCTCCGGGGCCTTTCCCGGTTTTTTCTCCCGGTTTTTGGGATTTTTCCCGAGCATCCCAAGGTTCCTTTCCCGGTTCCCTCCCGAAGTTTTCGGGGTTCTTTTCCCGGTTCTGGGAATTCCGTTCCCGGGGTTCCTTTCCCGGTTTTCCTCCCAGTCCCGGGGATCCCTTCCCGAAGATCTCGGGGTTCCTTTCCCGGTTTTGGGGATCCCGTTCCCGGTTCTGGGGGCTCCTTTCCCGATCCCTTCCCGAGGGTCCCGGGGTTCTTTTCCCGGTCCCGGTGTTCCATTCCCGGTTCCCTCCCGGTCCCGGTGTTCCTTTCCCGGTTCCCGGGGTTCCATTCCCGGTTTCCCTCCCGGTCCCGGGGTTCCTTTCCCGGTTCTCCCCCGGTCCCGGGGTTCCATTCCCGGTTTCCCCCCCGGTTCCCGGGGTTCCATTCCCGGTCCCGGGGTTCCATTCCCGGTTTCCCTCCCGGTCCCGGGGTTCCATTCCCGGTTTCCCTCCCGGTCTCGGGGTTTCTTTCCCGTTTACCGGGGTTCCATTCCCGGTTCCCTGGGCTCCTTTCCCGGTTCCCGGGGTTCCTTTCCCGGTTCCCCCCCGGACCCGGGGTTCCATTCCCCGGACCCGGGGTTCCATTCCCGGTCCCCGGGGTTCCATTCCCGGTTCCCCCCGGTCCCGGCTCTCCCCCATCGCTCACCCGCCGCCGCCTCCTCCTCCTTGGCCTCGGCCGCGGCCGCTTCATCCCCGCTGGGCGCCTCCTCCGGCGGCCGCTCGGCCCCGTTCACGCCGCCGCCGCCTCCTCCTCCTCCCTCGGCCGCCTCAGCCTCGGCCGCGGCCGCCGCTCCCTCCTCCTGCGGCGGCTGCAGCGGCTCCGACCCCGCGGGCTCGGCCGGGGCCGCCTCCTCTTCTTCTTCCTCCTCCTCCTCCTCCTCCCCGGGGGGGCCGGGCTGGGCCGGGGCCGCCTCGGGGGCCGCGGCGGCCGCTTCGTCCTCATCGGCGAGCAGCGCTTCCTCGTCCTCCTCCTCCTCCTCTTCCTCCTCCTCCTCCTCTTCCTCCTCCTCCTCCTCCTCATCCCCTCCGTGGGGCCCCCCGCCCGGGCCTCC
>NW_024503058.1:7977-14550 GCF_017590055.1 Onychostruthus taczanowskii
GCCTGCGCGCCGCACCAAACCCCGCCCGCGCCGCCGCACCGCGCAGGCGCGGCGCATGCGCGGGAAGGGCGGCTGGCGCCGCGCGCAGGCGCTGTCGCCGCTGTCCCCCTCCCTCCCCCTCAGCCCCACCTACGTGCGCAACGGTCCCTGCGAGTGTGGCGGCGGCGGCTTCGCCTCTTCCCCTCCTTCCCTCCCCGCGCGCGGCCTGCGCCAGCCGCTCGGATTTTCTGATTGGCCCCGGCCGCGCTGTTCTGCCCAGCGACGGCGAAAAGCCGCGCTCCGATTGGCGGCTGAGGGCGAAGGGGGCGCTCGCCTCACGCGCAGTTTCCCGCCCGCCGCGCCGCCGCCATTTTGTTTCGGTGGATGAAGCGGAGAGAGCGCTTCGGGAGAAATGGGTTAAAAATGTGTGAAATACAGAAAATAAACGAAATTTGTTTAGTTTGAAATTGGGAGCCGGCGCGGAGGAAGAGCCGAGGCGGAGACTGCGCCGCGTTTCCCTCAGAAAACTCGCATTGCCTCCCCTTGCTGTTCCTACCTCCCCTCACGGATTCATTCACTAAAACCCCTCAAAGTCTCCCATTACACCCTTTTAACGCTGTAAATATTTATTCTTACCCGCGCAAAACTCCAGTTTCACCCAGAAAGCGCCGAAATGACGGAGTTTAACCTCAGGGAGCAGCGCGGGGAAGGCGCCGCCATTTTGCGGCGCGCTGTGAGGGGACGTGAGGGAGAAGCCAGAAATGGCGGAGTCACGGAAACCCGCGGGGACGTTTTGATACCGAACCGCGGGCAAACCACCGCAAACCGGAAATTAAAATGTGAAAAGAAGAATTTTTTAATAATATTTTAATCTGTTTTTCACCAATAAAGGTCCCCGTGGGGGTGCACCGTTCCCGGAGGCACTGCAATACCGGGACGATGCGCGGAGCGGAGGGAGCAAGCTCCGGGTCCAACTCCCGAGCCCAAAAATCCGTTTAATATAAAGTCCTCTCATCGAGGACGTATCAGATATTAAACTGATAAGAACAGATACTACACTTGATCTTAGCCAAAAGGCCGAGAAGCGATGCCCGAGCCCCGCCCGCCGCCGAGCCCGGCCCCGCCCGACCCGCCCGTACCTCACGGACACCCCCGCGCCGCGCCCGCCGACCTCCCCGTGCCCTTCCCGGCCTCTCTCCCAGCCCGGCCCGCACTTTCCTCCCGCGTCCCGCACGATCCGGTTCCCCAAAACCCCGAAATCCCCCGTAAAATATCCTCCCAGCATGCCCTTCGCGCATTGCAGGTGACTTAATCCGCATAACCCCGCCTTCTCATGCAAATAGCCACCCGGCGTTCTTTCGTAGCCCCGCCCACCGCTTTTTCCCGCCTCGCAACGTCATTGGCCGATTGCTCACCTTTATTTGCATTCGCCCCGCCTCGTTCCCGATCCGTTGTTGATTAGCATAACCCCGCCTCTCCATAATGTTAATTACCCGCCCGCTCATTTGCATTCGCCCTGCCCCGCCCCTGCCGTCGTCCCCATTGGGGTCCCCCCCAAAATGCCGGTGGGGAGGGGGAGCTCAGGGACCCCCAAAAAAACCCCAAAAACTCCAAAAATCCCTAAAAAAAACCCCAAAATCCCCAAAATCGGCCCCTCCTGACCCAAATCCCCTCATCCCAAACACCCCAAAACCTGTCCAGGTTGGGGGGGGCTGGGACCCCAAATCCCCCCCGGGGCCGGGGGTGTCCCCAGAGGGTGACAGGGGGTGACAATCCCGGTGTCCCCCGTGGGGTTCCCCCAAATCCCCCCCAGATCCCGGGGGGGTCCCAGGGTTTGGGGGTGACACCCCCGGCGCGGGGTCCCCTCGGCCCCCCCGGGCTGTCCCCGATCGCCGAGGGGGACACAAAGTGACACAGGTGACAATCCAGGGGAGACCCCCTCCCCAAAATCCTTCCTCAGAGAGCCGGGGGGCGGGGGGGGCTCCACGCTTTATTCTGGGGGGGTGACAGGGGACAGGTTGTGACAGATTGGGACAATTTGGGACAATTTGGGACAGTTTGGGACAGTTTGGGACAACGGCACTGTCCCCACGGCCGTGCCGCGGGGGGACAGGAGGGGGACACCGGTGACATCAGGTGACCACAGGTGACACCGGGTGACAGGAGGTGACCACAGGTGACAGGAGGTGACACTGGCTGTCAGGTGACAGGAGGTGACATCAGGTGACCACAGGTGACAGGAGGTGACACCAGGTGACAGCAGGAGACCGCAGGTGACGCTGGCTGTCAGGAGGTGACAGCAGGTGACAGCGGTTGACAGGAGGTGCCACCGGGTGCTCCCGCCGCCGTGTCCCCTCCGTGTCCCCTCAGCGTCCCTGCCGTCTCCAGGCCACGGCCCGGTGTCCCCGTCGTGTCCCCGGTGTCTCCTCAGTGTCCCCAATGTCCCCGGTGGTGTCCCTAGAAGCGGAACACTCCCACGGTGACATCGAACAGCCGTGGTTCCTGGAGCTGTCCCGGTGATGTTCCTGGTGTCCCGGTGGTGTCCCTAGAAGCAGAAGGCTCCTGGAGCTGTCCCGGTGTCCCGGTGATGTCCCCGGTGTCTCCTCAGTGTCCCCAATGTCCCCGGTGGTGTCCCTAGAAGCGGAACGCTCCCGGAGCTGTCCTGGGTTCCCGGAGCTGTCCCGGTGATGTCCCCCCGGTGTCCCCTCGCTGTCCCCGGTGTCCCCGGTGGTGTCCCTAGAAGCGGAACGCTCCCGGAGCTGTCCTGGTGTCCCCTCGCTGTCCCGGTGATGTCCCCCCGGTGTCCCCTCGCTGTCCCCGGTGTCCCCGGTGGTGTCCCTAGAAGCGGAAGGCTCCCACGGTGACGTCGAAGAGCCGCGGCTCCCGCATGGTTCCCGCGGTGTCCACGAGGAAGAAGAGCGGGCGGCCGCGCACCTTGAGCGGCACGGTGCCGGTGCCGGCCTGGCGGCGGTGGGCGCGGCCGGACACGTCCCGCAGCGGCACCGTCAGCGTGCGGCGGCCCCCCCCCGAGCCCCGGTGGGAGCCCCCGAGATCCCCCCGAGCCCCGGTGAGAGCCCTCGGTGCCCTCCCGAGCCCCGGTGGATGCCCCCGGTGCCCGGTGTGACCCCGGTGGGAGCTCCCGGTCCCCTCCCTTCAGCCCAGCCCGGCCCCGGTGTGAGCCCGGTGAGAACCCCGGTGCCCGGTTCGATCCCAGTGTGACACCAGTGGAAGCCCCGGTGCCCTCCCCTGAGCCCGGCCCGGCCCCGGTGTGACCCCAATGGGAGCCCCCGGTGCCCGGTGTGACCCCGGTGCCGTCCCCCGACCCCCGGCCCAGTCCCGGTTCCCCCGCCCCGGTGCCCTTCCCGTGCCCCGCTGTGTCCCCGCTCCCGGTTCCCCCCCGCTCCCGGCCCCGCTCGCTCGTTACCGACGGTGAGGCAGGACGCCGTGAAGCCAAAGCGCCACTTGTTGTCGCGGGGCCGCAGCGGGTCATCGGTGCCGGCACCGGGAGCGGGCACGGGGCGCAGCGCGGTGAAGGCGAAGCGCGCCAGGTAGGCCCAGAGGAGGCCCTGCCCCGCGCAGAAGAGCCCCACGAGGCGGAAGAAGCGGCTGCGGTCGTGCTCGTACAGAACCACGTCCCGCGACGCCGCCGCCACCGCCGCGTCCAGCGCCGCCCGCGCCGCCATGCCGGGCGGCGCCGCCGGTACTTCCGGGTCACGCAGCGCGGCGCTTCCGGGTCGCGCAGGGCATCAGCCAATCGGGTGAGGAGAGAAACGACCCGCAGCCAATTGGATTGCACGTAGCGGCTCAGCCAATCGGCTGTGGCGCTAATTCGGCATCAACCAATCGGGATCCGCCCCCGCCGCCATCTTTGTTGCTGGCACGTTCCCGCCCTGCCCTCACCGCCCCCCCCTTAAAGGCGCCGCGGGCAATAATTAATAATCGGTAATTAATCACTCCTCAATAATCAATAATCGATCGGTTTATTTACAAAACTCGGGGGGATCGAAAGGACTCGAACACGGGAGCGGGGCCCGGGGAGGGGGCGGGGATCTCCAACGTTCACTTGAGAAAAGCGACCTCGGGAATCTTCCCTTCGAGCTGGGAAGGAGAAAAATGCAAATAACGGGAAATAACGGGGAATAACGGGGGAAATAATGGGGAAATAACGGGGGAATAATGGGGAAATAACGGGGAAAAATGGGGAAAAATAACGGGAAATAACGGGGAATAAAGGGGGAAATAACGGGGAATAACGGGGGAATAACGGGGGAATAACGGGGAAAAATGGGGAAAAATAACGGGAAATAACGGGGGGAAAATGGGGGAAAAATGGGGAAAATAACGGGGAAAATATTGGAAAAATAATGGGGAAAAATGGGGGGAAAAGGGGAAAATAACGGGGGAAATAATGGGAAATAATGGGGAAAAACGGGGAAAAGTAACAGGGAAAATATTGGAAAAGTAATGGGGAAAATAATGGGGGAAAATGGGGAAAAATAATGGGGAAAAAATGGAGAAGTAATGGCGAAAAAATGGGGGAAATAATGGGGAAAAAAGGGGAAAATAACAGGGAAAATAACAGGGAAAAAAGGGGGGAAAATGGGTAAAAAAATGGGAAAAACCAGAGGAAATGGGAAAAATAATGGGGAAAAAACCAGGGGAAAAAGGGGGAAAATTGGGGGAAAATGGAGAAGAAAAGGGGGGAAAATCAGGGGGAAAATGGGGGAAAATTTGGGAAAAAAAGCGAGAAAAATGGGGGAAAATTTGGGGGAAAAATGGGGGAAAATTTGGGGGAAAAATGGGGGAAAATTTGGGGGAAAAATGGGGGAAAATTTGGGGGAAAAATGGGGGAAAATTTGGGGGAAAAATGGGGGAAAATTTGGGGGAAAAATGGGGGAAAATTTGGGGGAAAAATGGGGGAAAATTTGGGGGAAAAATGGGGGAAAATTTGGGGGAAAAATGGGGGAAAATTTGGGGGAAAAATGGGGGAAAATTTGGGGGAAAAATGGGGGAAAATTTGGGGGAAAAATGGGGGAAAATTTGGGGGAAAAATGGGGGAAAATTTGGGGGAAAAATGGGGGAAAATTTGGGGGAAAAATGGGGGAAAATTTGGGGGAAAAATGGGGGAAAATTTGGGGGAAAAATGGGGGAAAATTTGGGGGAAAAATGGGGGAAAATTTGGGGGAAAAATGGGGGAAAATTTGGGGGAAAAATGGGGGAAAATTTGGGGGAAAAATGGGGGAAAATTTGGGGGAAAAATGGGGGAAAATTTGGGGGAAAAATGGGGGAAAATTTGGGGGAAAAATGGGGGAAAATTTGGGGGAAAAATGGGGGAAAATTTGGGGGAAAAATGGGGGAAAATTTGGGGGAAAAATGGGGGAAAATTTGGGGGAAAAATGGGGGAAAATTTGGGGGAAAAATGGGGGAAAATTTGGGGGAAAAATGGGGGAAAATTTGGGGGAAAAATGGGGGAAAATTTGGGGGAAAAATGGGGGAAAATTTGGGGGAAAAATGGGGGAAAATTTGGGGGAAAAATGGGGGAAAATTTGGGGGAAAAATGGGGGAAAATTTGGGGGAAAAATGGGGGAAAATTTGGGGGAAAAATGGGGGAAAATTTGGGGGAAAAATGGGGGAAAATTTGGGGGAAAAATGGGGGAAAATTTGGGGGAAAAATGGGGGAAAATTTGGGGGAAAAATGGGGGAAAATTTGGGGGAAAAATGGGGGAAAATTTGGGGGAAAAATGGGGGAAAATTTGGGGGAAAAATGGGGGAAAATTTGGGGGAAAAATGGGGGAAAATTTGGGGGAAAAATGGGGGAAAATTTGGGGGAAAAATGGGGGAAAATTTGGGGGAAAAATGGGGGAAAATTTGGGGGAAAAATGGGGGAAAATTTGGGGGAAAAATGGGGGAAAATTTGGGGGAAAAATGGGGGAAAATTTGGGGGAAAAATGGGGGAAAATTTGGGGGAAAAATGGGGGAAAATTTGGGGGAAAAATGGGGGAAAATTTGGGGGAAAAATGGGGGAAAATTTGGGGGAAAAATGGGGGAAAATTTGGGGGAAAAATGGGGGAAAATTTGGGGGAAAAATGGGGGAAAATTTGGGGGAAAAATGGGGGAAAATTTGGGGGAAAAATGGGGGAAAATTTGGGGGAAAAATGGGGGAAAATTTGGGGGAAAAATGGGGGAAAATTTGGGGGAAAAATGGGGGAAAATTTGGGGGAAAAATGGGGGAAAATTTGGGGGAAAAATGGGGGAAAATTTGGGGGAAAAATGGGGGAAAATTTGGGGGAAAAATGGGGGAAAATTTGGGGGAAAAATGGGGGAAAATTTGGGGGAAAAATGGGGGAAAATTTGGGGGAAAAATGGGGGAAAATTTGGGGGAAAAATGGGGGAAAATTTGGGAAAAAAATGGGAAAATGGGAAAATGGAGGGAAAATGAGGAAAAATTGGGAAAAAAGGGAAAGGCTGACCTTGAGCTGGGTGAAGACCTGGCCGGCCTGGCCGTAATCCCAGTCGTTGTCCTGGAGGCACCTGAGGGGAAATCGGCATTTTGGGGCATTTTGGGGCTTTTTTTGGAGGATTTTTGGGGTTTTT
>NW_024503059.1:0-558 GCF_017590055.1 Onychostruthus taczanowskii
CTCTCATCCTGGGTTGGGGGGTTCCCTTCTCAGACAAAGTTCTTGGGCATGAGTTCATCCCAAGGCAGAGCCATAATAATCTGGGCTTGAATTTCAAGGGTTTCAAAGATAAGCAAGATGACTCCAGGAACTTCCTTTTACAGGCTGGTCATTCTTATCCTTAAATTTAAAGGTTTCTGTTCAACCAGGCTTGCTGTCGTTTAATCCAAGCCAGGTAGTCACCTGTAAGAGGTCCAGAACCTGATCCTAAGGGAGCTTTTACTCTAGAAAACAGCTCTGTCATGCTCTATGTGCCTTGTACTGTCCTGAAAATCCCACTCCATGGTTCCCTCTTCCCATCTTTCAGGTGACCTCAAAAGAGGAGAGAAAACTGGAACCCACAGCATTAATTTCCTTCTAGCAATGCAGGATGTTTTCTCCACATCCTTCCAAGTCCTGCAAAGCCTGAGGCCCAGCTCAACCCAAGGATTAAATGAGCATAATGTTTCTCTGGAATAATTTCCTCTGTTCTCTGCCATGTAGTCAACAAAAACTGTGGTGGGAAAGATCTGCTGAGGT
>NW_024503060.1:0-559 GCF_017590055.1 Onychostruthus taczanowskii
CCGCCCCTCCCCCCCGGGCTATAAATAGCCCCGGCCCGAACAAGGAGCGGAGCGGGGCGGCCACGCCCCCTGAGGGACACGCCCACCAGGACACGCCCCTCCCTGCAGGACACGCCCCAGAGCCTGCCCCATGTCCGCTGTGTCCCCTCGTGTGGCACCTGTCCCGGTGTCCCCGGTGTCACCTGTGTCCCCGTGTCACCTGTGTCCCCTCGTGTGGCACCTGTCCCGGTGTCCCCGGTGTCACCTGTGTCCCCTCGTGTGGCACCTGTCCCGGTGTCCACGGTGTCACCTGGCTGTCCCCGTGTCACCTGTGTCCCCTCCTGTGGCACGTGTCCCCGGTGTCCCCGGTGTCACCTGGCTGTCCCCAAGGTGTCCCCTGTGTCACCTCTGTCCCCTCGTGTGGCACCTGTCCCCGGTGTCCCCGGTGTCCCCAAGGTGTCCCCGTGTCACCTGTGTCCCCTCGTGTGGCACGTGTCCCCCCCTGTCCCCTCGTGTGGCACGTGTCGCCGATCCCCGGTGTCCCCAAGGTGTCCCCCGTGTCACCTGTGTCCCCTCCTGC
>NW_024503061.1:0-568 GCF_017590055.1 Onychostruthus taczanowskii
TCCCTGCTACTTCCACTTCAAAATAACAAACAGAGGACGACGCGTGCATCGGCTGTACTGGAGCACCGAAGGTTTCCACATGTTCGGGCACCGTACTCGTGCCCGTGCCCTCGGTGGCACCAAAAGCAAAGGTGCTTCCCCGGTGCCCAGACCTGGCAGCCCCGTGTTTAAGATGCGGCCGCCGCAGGCGGACCTGAGGCCGGGCCAGAGTGTGGACATGGTGCTGGAAGGCTGCTCCAGCACTGCCCAGGTGAGGCCCCTGCCAAGGGCTGAGCCTTCCCCATCCCATCCCCTCCACTGCGGCTTCTTCTGCAGCTCCTTGACATTGCCTGGGACAAGGAGCAAGTGACTTCAAGAAACTGTTTTAAGGCCATTGTTGCCAGTTGCTTTCCTTGCTGGCCACCATCAGTTGCTAAGGCTCTTTTGTGTTTCCCTAGCTACCGTAAACCCAACTTGCTGATCCCAAAATGCAGGCTGAAGGAAGTACTGCTCCTTCAGGCAGACAGGGCTTACCTGTGTCATGTGCTGAGGCAGAAAGAAAGAGCATAGCAAAGAAGTTGCACTTAGA
>NW_024503062.1:0-558 GCF_017590055.1 Onychostruthus taczanowskii
TTGGGGAGGATTTGGGATTTTTTGGGGGTCTCACCGGGAGCATCAGGGAGGCTCCGGGGGGTCCCGGGGTCCCGTCGGAGCCGGGGAGGCCGGAGCGGCCGGGGGGGCCCTTTTTGGGGAGAAAAAACCCAAAATTCGGCAAATTCCGCCCGGATCCCCCCAAAATTCCCTCCGAATTCCCAAAATTCCTAAAAACGCCCCCAAATTTTCCACGAATTTCCTGAAATTCCCCCCAAAATTCCCACCCAAATCCCCTCAAAACTCCCCCAAATTCGCCAAAACCGCCCGAAATTCCCCCAAATTCTCCCCAAATTTCCCTCAAACTCCCCCAAAATTCCCCAAATTTACCAAATTTCCTCCAAACTCCCCCAAAATTCCCCAAATTTCCCGAAAATTCCCCACAAAATTCCCCCAAAATTCCCCCAATTTCCCAAATCCCCCAAAATTCCCCAAATTTCCCCCAAACTTCCCCAAAAATTCCCCAAATTTCCCCCAAAATTCCCCACAAAATTCCCTCAAAATTCCCCCAATTTCCCAAATCTCCCCAAAATTCCCCCA
>NW_024503063.1:0-558 GCF_017590055.1 Onychostruthus taczanowskii
CCGCTCCCGCCGCCCGCTCCGCCATCCCCATTGGCCGCCCGCCCCCCGCGCCGCCGCTCCGATTGGATGCGAGCGGGGGAGTCCCGCCCCCTCCGTGAGGCGCTCGGCGAGGTGATTGGTGGAGGCCGCGGCGACACCGCATTGGTCCGCGGCTTTGTGGGCTTGCTATTGGCCGGAAGAGCTGCCGGTCACGCCGCAATGGTTTTTCATTGGCTAAAACCGCGCCGGTTCGTCCTCTTCCCTTCCATTGGCTAAACCCAGCCTCTTCCCTCACCTCCTATTGGCCACCCTCCCTCCCACTCTCCCCTCCCATTGGCCCATCTCGCCGTCACTCACCGCCGCCGGCTCACAATGAGCCCAGCGTGTGGCCGGCCATAAACAATACACGCTATGCCCCGCCCCTGTTCCTCCGCAGGCTCCGCCTCTTCCGCCCAATCCAAGATGGCGGCGGCCAGGCGCGGCTGGCGGCCGTAGCGGAGCCTGGCGGGACCGGAGCGCTCCGGGCGGGCCCGGGGCGGGCGCGGATCGGCCCCGAGGCCTCTCGGACCGGCCATGGCG
>NW_024503064.1:0-557 GCF_017590055.1 Onychostruthus taczanowskii
GATTTGGGGGGGATTTTGGGGGTCCCATTGATTTGGGGGCGTGGTCTGGCGGGGGGGGCGGGGTGTGGTTTTATGCAAATGAGGCGCTAATGAGCCCCGCCCCAATGAACAGAGAGCGGCTACCTGGGCTTCGGGACCCCCGAGCACCGCGGGACCACCCTGGGTGAGATTTTGGGGGGTTTGGGGGGATTTTGGGGTTTTTTGGATTTTTTGAGGGGCTTTTGTTGGGGTTTTTTGGGGGAGATTTGGGATTTTGGGTTTTTTTGGGGGCATTTTGGGGTTTTTTGGATTTTTTTGGGGGGAGATTTGGGATTTTTGGGTTTTTTTTGGTGAAGATTTGAGAATTTTGGGGTTTTTTGGGAGGATTTTGGGGTTTTTTGGGGGGATTTTGGGATTTTTTGAGGGGGTTTTGCTGGGTTTTTTCGGGGGAGATTTGGGATTTTTGGGCTTTTTTTGGGAGGATTTTGGGTTTTTTTTGGGGGGGGTAGGGTTTTTTAGGGAGGGTTTTGGGGTTATTTTGGTGAAAATTTGAGAATTTTGGGGTTTTTTTGGGAGGA
>NW_024503065.1:0-557 GCF_017590055.1 Onychostruthus taczanowskii
AAAAACCCCAAAAATCCCTCCAAAAATGCCCCCAAAACCTCAAAAGTCCCACCCCAAACCCTTCAAAAATGACCCCAAAAAAACCCTAAAAACACCAAACCCTCCCCCAGGACCCCAAATCCCAAAAAACTGCCAAAAATCCCCCAAAAATCCCCCCAAAAACCCCTCCAAAAACTGCCAAAAATCCCTCCAAAAACTGCCAAAAATCCCCCCAAAAACACCAAAACCTTAAAAATCCCACCCCAAACCCCTCAAAAATCAGCCAAAAAAATTCTAAAAACTCTGAAATCCCCAAAAAAAATCCCAAAAATTCCCCAAAAAATCTCAAAAAACCCCAAAAATCCCTCAAAAACCCCCAAACCCCTCAAAAATCACCCCAAAAAAATCCTAAAAACCCCAAATCCCAAAAAAAACCCCAAAAAGCCCAAAATTCCCAAAATTTGCTCTGCCAGGTCCAAGTACCACAAGCTGAAGTTCGGGACGGAGGCGGCGCCGGGGGAGAAGCGCCCGGAGGAGCCGGGTGAGACCCCAAAATTTTGGGGGTTTTGGGGTTTTTT
>NW_024503066.1:0-557 GCF_017590055.1 Onychostruthus taczanowskii
ACCCTCACAGGGAAGGATTTCATCCCAATATTTAATTTAAATGTGCTCTCTCTCTCAGCTTATAGCCATCATCTTAGAATCTTCTTGCTCCAGGAGGGCTTTTGCAGGAGGAGGCTTTTCACCAAATCTTGGAAACATAGAATTTTCCTCTGAAACTACTTTCCTGTTCCACTGGGAACTGCACCTCCCTACTCCAGCCATCACCAGTTTGGGCTAGAAGTGAAAATAAAGAGAATAAAAGGCCCTGATCAGTGGGAATTGTGCAGGGAGCTGCCAGTGGGAAGTGTTGTCCCTGCTGCCGGAGCTGTGGAATTGCTGAATTTATCACAAGGCTCCTTTCCCCAGGTGCTGAAAGGAGCCTGGGATCCTCAAGTTGTCTTAGTGCTTGCACTCTGCTCCCAGACAGGTGGAGAATAGTGTTGGGAATGATTTACAGTCGGCGTTAGGGGAGGTTTTTATAGAGATCAAATCACACAGTGAGCTGGAAAATCCTGCCCATTGTGGTGGCTGCTCCCTGGCTGCTGCTGGCACTGGGACATGGCTGGGTTTGCCTTGCT
>NW_024503067.1:0-557 GCF_017590055.1 Onychostruthus taczanowskii
GCGGGGCCGGGGGCGGGGCCGGGGGCGTGGCCGATCCAGGCGCGGCACACGGGGTACAGGGGGGTCCCGGCCGGGAACTGCCCCAGCTCCACGCTGCGGTCAAAGAGCCGGATCACAAACGAGTCTGGGGGGAAACACCCCAAAAACGGGGAAAATAAACACAAAAACGGGAATAATAAACACAGAAATGGGGAAAATAAACAGAGAAACCACAGAGAGCCGGAGCACAAACGAGTCTGGGGGAAAACACCCCAAAAACGGGGAAAAATGGGAAAAATAAACACAGAAATGAGCTCAGGACCCCAAAAAACCCCAGAGAGCCGGAGCACAGACGAGTCTGGGGGGAGGAAATGGGGAAAAAAACCTCAAAATTGGGAAAAATAAACACAGGAACCGCAGAGAGCCGGAGCACAAGGGAAAATAAACAGAGAAATGGGGAAAATAAACACAGGAACGGGGAAAATAAACACAGAAATGGGGAAAATAAACACAGAAATGGGGAAAATAAACAAAGAAAGGAAATCAGGACTCCAAAAACCCCAAAGAGCCGGAGCACA
>NW_024503068.1:0-227 GCF_017590055.1 Onychostruthus taczanowskii
GGCGGGGCCGCTCCTCGCGGGGCCCCCCGGACCCCCCCCGGCCGCTCCGGCGGGGCCCGCGGAGGGGGGGGAGCCCCTAATGGCTTCCAGGCCTCGGCAGCCGCCGAAAACCCGCGCGGAGCGCGGCCAAAAACCCCCGAAATCGCCCCAAAAGCTTCCCGGGGCCTCCCCCGGGGGGGTCCGATGGGCTGAGCCCCCCCCCCCCCCCTCCCCGGGCGGCGGGGCGC
>NW_024503068.1:327-557 GCF_017590055.1 Onychostruthus taczanowskii
GGGGGGGCCGGTTGGCGTGGCCCCCCCCCCGCCCCCCGCGGGGCTCGGGGGTCCCGATTTCCCCCTCGGCCGGTGGGACCGGGGCCCCCGAGCCGGGCCGGGGGCGAGGGGGCCGTTTTGGAGGGGGGGGTTGTCCCATTTTGGGGGGTTTTGCCCCATTTTGGGGGGTTTTCCCCATTTTGTGCGGTTTTTCCCCATTTCAGGCGGTTTTGCCCCATTTTTGGTGGTTT
>NW_024503069.1:0-5719 GCF_017590055.1 Onychostruthus taczanowskii
GGATCAATGGGATTTTTTGGAATCAATAGGATTTTTTTGGGACCAATAAGATTTTTTAGGATCAATGGGGTTTTTGGGGATCAATGGGATTTTTTGGGATCAATGGGATTTTTTTGGGACCAATGGGATTTTTTAGGATCAATGGGGTTTTGGGGATCAATGGGATTTTTTTGGATCAATGGGATTTTTTGGGATCAATGGGGGTTTTGGGGATCAATAGGATTTTTTTGGGATCAATGGGGTTTTTTGGGATCAATGGGATTTTTTTGGGATCAATGGGATTTTTTGGGGATCAATGGAGTTTTGGGGATCAATGGGGTTTTTTGGGATCAATGGGATTTTTTGGGATCAATGGGGTTTTGGGAATTAATGGGATTTTTTGGGGGGATTATTAAATTTGGGTCCCCTTTCTTGGGATCAACGGAATTTTTTGGGATCAATGGGGTTTTGGGGATCAATAGGATTTTTTGGGATCAGTGGGGTTTTTTAGGATCAATGGGATTTTTTGGGGCCAATGGGGTTTTGGGGTTCATTGGGTTTTTTTAGGACCAATGGGTTTTTTTGGGATCAATGGGATTTTTGGGGATCATTGGGGTTTTGGGGATCAATAGGATTTTTTGGGATCAATGGGATTTTTGGGGATCATTGGGGTTTTGGGGATCAATAGGATTTTTTGGGATCAATGGGATTTTTGGGGATCATTGGGGTTTTGGGGATCAATGGGGTTTTTTGGGATCAACGGAATTTTTTGGGATCAATGGGGTTTACTTGGGATCAGTTGGGGTTTTTGGCGGTTATTAAGTTTGGGTCCCTTTTTTAGGATCAATGGGATTTTTTTGGGATCAATGGGATTTTTTTGGGATCAATGGGATTTTTTGGGGCCAATGGGGTTTTGGGATCAATGGGATTTTTTTAGGATCAATGGGATTTTTTTGGGATCAATGGGATTTTTTGGGGCCAATGGGGTTTTGGGGATCAATGGGGTTTTGGGGATTAGTGGGATTTTTTGGGGGTTATTGAATTTGAGTCCCTTTTTTTGGGATCAGTGGGATTTTTTTTGGGATCAGCGGGGTTTTTTTGGTGCTCAGCAGGGTTTTTTTGGGTATCAATGTGATTTTTGGGGTCCTGCGCCCTCGGTGACCCCGCGCTGTCCCCTCAGGGCTGGTGGCCGGCCTGATGGCCCCAGGGCGGTGGCTCCCGGGCCCCCTTTTTGGGATCAATGAAATTTTTTGGGATCAGTGGGATTTTTTTTGGGACCAGCAGGGTTTTTTTGGGGGTCAATGGGATTTTTGGGGTCCTGCGCCCTCGGTGACCCCGCGCTGTCCCCTCAGGGCTGGTGGCCGGCCTGATGGCCCCAGGGCGGTGGCTCCCGGGCCCCCTTTTTGGGATCAATGAAATTTTTTGGGATCAGTGGGATTTTTTTTGGGACCAGCAGGGTTTTTTTGGGGGTCAATGGGATTTTTGGGGTCCTGCGCCCTCGGTGACCCCGCGCTGTCCCCTCAGGGCTGGTGGCCGGCCTGATGGCCCCAGGGCGGTGGCTCCCGGGCCCCCTTTTTGGGATCAATGAAATTTTTTGGGATCAGTGGGATTTTTTTTGGGACCAGCAGGGTTTTTTTGGGGGTCAATGGGATTTTTGGGGTCCTGCGCCCTCGGTGACCCCGCGCTGTCCCCTCAGGGCTGGTGGCCGGCCTGATGGCCCCAGGGCGGTGGCTCCCGGGCCCCCTTTTTGGGATCAATGAAATTTTTTGGGATCAGTGGGATTTTTTTTGGGACCAGCAGGGTTTTTTTGGGGGTCAATGGGATTTTTGGGGTCCTGCGCCCTCGGTGACCCCGCGCTGTCCCCTCAGGGCTGGTGGCCGGCCTGATGGCCCCAGGGCGGTGGCTCCCGGGCCCCCTTTTTGGGATCAATGAAATTTTTTGGGATCAGTGGGATTTTTTTTGGGACCAGCAGGGTTTTTTTGGGGGTCAATGGGATTTTTGGGGTCCTGCGCCCTCGGTGACCCCGCGCTGTCCCCTCAGGGCTGGTGGCCGGCCTGATGGCCCCAGGGCGGTGGCTCCCGGGCCCCCTTTTTGGGATCAATGAAATTTTTTGGGATCAGTGGGATTTTTTTTGGGACCAGCAGGGTTTTTTTGGGGGTCAATGGGATTTTTGGGGTCCTGCGCCCTCGGTGACCCCGCGCTGTCCCCTCAGGGCTGGTGGCCGGCCTGATGGCCCCAGGGCGGTGGCTCCCGGGCCCCCTTTTTGGGATCAATGAAATTTTTTGGGATCAGTGGGATTTTTTTTGGGACCAGCAGGGTTTTTTTGGGGGTCAATGGGATTTTTGGGGTCCTGCGCCCTCGGTGACCCCGCGCTGTCCCCTCAGGGCTGGTGGCCGGCCTGATGGCCCCAGGGCGGTGGCTCCCGGGCCCCCTTTTTGGGATCAATGAAATTTTTTGGGATCAGTGGGATTTTTTTTGGGACCAGCAGGGTTTTTTTGGGGGTCAATGGGATTTTTGGGGTCCTGCGCCCTCGGTGACCCCGCGCTGTCCCCTCAGGGCTGGTGGCCGGCCTGATGGCCCCAGGGCGGTGGCTCCCGGGCCCCCTTTTTGGGATCAATGAAATTTTTTGGGATCAGTGGGATTTTTTTTGGGACCAGCAGGGTTTTTTTGGGGGTCAATGGGATTTTTGGGGTCCTGCGCCCTCGGTGACCCCGCGCTGTCCCCTCAGGGCTGGTGGCCGGCCTGATGGCCCCAGGGCGGTGGCTCCCGGGCCCCCTTTTTGGGATCAATGAAATTTTTTGGGATCAGTGGGATTTTTTTTGGGACCAGCAGGGTTTTTTTGGGGGTCAATGGGATTTTTGGGGTCCTGCGCCCTCGGTGACCCCGCGCTGTCCCCTCAGGGCTGGTGGCCGGCCTGATGGCCCCAGGGCGGTGGCTCCCGGGCCCCCTTTTTGGGATCAATGAAATTTTTTGGGATCAGTGGGATTTTTTTTGGGACCAGCAGGGTTTTTTTGGGGGTCAATGGGATTTTTGGGGTCCTGCGCCCTCGGTGACCCCGCGCTGTCCCCTCAGGGCTGGTGGCCGGCCTGATGGCCCCAGGGCGGTGGCTCCCGGGCCCCCTTTTTGGGATCAATGAAATTTTTTGGGATCAGTGGGATTTTTTTTGGGACCAGCAGGGTTTTTTTGGGGGTCAATGGGATTTTTGGGGTCCTGCGCCCTCGGTGACCCCGCGCTGTCCCCTCAGGGCTGGTGGCCGGCCTGATGGCCCCAGGGCGGTGGCTCCCGGGCCCCCTTTTTGGGATCAATGAAATTTTTTGGGATCAGTGGGATTTTTTTTGGGACCAGCAGGGTTTTTTTGGGGGTCAATGGGATTTTTGGGGTCCTGCGCCCTCGGTGACCCCGCGCTGTCCCCTCAGGGCTGGTGGCCGGCCTGATGGCCCCAGGGCGGTGGCTCCCGGGCCCCCTTTTTGGGATCAATGAAATTTTTTGGGATCAGTGGGATTTTTTTTGGGACCAGCAGGGTTTTTTTGGGGGTCAATGGGATTTTTGGGGTCCTGCGCCCTCGGTGACCCCGCGCTGTCCCCTCAGGGCTGGTGGCCGGCCTGATGGCCCCAGGGCGGTGGCTCCCGGGCCCCCTTTTTGGGATCAATGAAATTTTTTGGGATCAGTGGGATTTTTTTTGGGATCAGCGGGGTTTTTTTGGGGTGATCAATGGGTTTTTTGGGGGGGAATCAATGAGAATTTTTTGGGATCAGTTGGGTTTTTTGAGGATCAGCTGAGTTTTTTTGGTGCTCAGCAGGGTTTTTGGGATCAGCGGGGTTTTTTGGTGACCAGCAGGATTTTTTTTGGATCAGTTGGGTTTTTTGAGGATCAGCTGAGTTTTTTTGGTGCTCAGCAGGGTTTTTGGGATCAGCGGGGTTTTTTGGTGACCAGCAGGATTTTTTTTGGATCAGTTGGGTTTTTTGGGGTCCTGCACCCTCGGTGACCCCGCGCTGTCCCCCCAGGGCTGGTGGCCAGCCTGGTGGCCCCCGGGGCGGTGGCTCCTGGGCCCCCTTTTTGGGATCAATGGGGTTTTTTGGGATCAGAGGGGTTTTTTGGGATCTGTGCTCTTGGTGACACCCCTGTGACAGGCGGTGACCCCGCGCTGTCCCCCCAGGGCTGGTGGCCGGCCTGGTGTCCCCAGGGCGGTGGCTCCGGCCACTTCTGGGACCCCTTTTTGGGATCAATGAGGTTTTTTTGGGGATTATTAAGTTTGGGTCCCTTTTTTTTTGGGATCAATTGGATTTTTGGGGTCCTGCGCCCTCGGTGACCCCGCGCTGTCCCCCCAGGGCTGGTGGCCGGCCTGGTGGCCCCCGGGGCGGTGGCTCCCGGTGCCCGGCTCCTGGTGGCCAGCGCCGAGTTCTTCGGGGGGTCCTGGGCCGTGCCCTTCCCCCCCCGGGCCACCCGCGCCCGGCCCTTCCTGCGGCCCGGGGACAGCGGGGACAGCGGGGACAGCGCGCCCATGATGGAGGTGACGCTGCGGCTGCGCTGCGGTGAGCAACGGGGATGCCTGGGGACACCTGTGTCACCTCCTGTGTCACCTGTGTCACCTGTGACACCTCCTGTGTCAGCTGTGTCACCTGTGTCACCTCCTGTGTCACCTGTATGTCATGTACTGTGTTATCTGTGTCACCTGTGTGTCACCTGTGTGTCACCTGTGACACCTGTGACACCTCCTGTGTCACCTGTGTGTCAGCTGTGTCGCCTCCTGTGTCATCTGTGTTACCTGTGTGTCACCTGTGTGTCGCCTGTGACACCTCTTGTGTCACCTGTGTCACCTCCTGTGTCACCTGTGTCACCTGTGTGTCACCTCCTCTGTCACCTGTGTGTCACCTGTGTCACCTGTGTGTCATGTACTGTGTTATCTGTGTCACCTGTGTGTCACCTCCTGTGTCACCTGTGTGTCACCTGTATCACCTCCTGTGTCACATGTGTGTCACCTGTGTGTCACCTGTGTCACCTGTGTGTCATGTACTGTGTTATCTGTGTCACCTGTGTCACCACCTGTGTCACCTGTGTCACCTGTGTCACCTCCTGTGTCACCTGTGTGTCACCTGTGTCACCTCCTGTGTCATGTGTGTCACCTCCTGTATCACCTGTGTGTCACCCCTGTGTCACCTTTGTCACCTCCTCTGTCACCTGTGTGTCATGTACTGTGTTATCTGTGTCTCCTGTGTGTGACCAGTTACCTGTGTGTTACCTACTGTGTCACCTGTGTCACCTCCGGTCACCTCAACTCACCTGCTGGCACCTGCCGTGTCACTTGTGTCACCTGCTCTCATCTTGAGTCACCTCCTGTCACCTGCTGTCACCTCCTGTCACCTCCTGTCACCTGCTGCCACCTCCTGTCACCTCCTGTCACCTCCTGCCACCTGCTGCCACCTCCTGCCATCTCCTGCCACCTCCTGTCACCTCCTGCCACCTCCTGCCACCTGCTGTCGCCTCCTGTCACCTCCTGCCACCTGCTGCCACCTCCTGTCACCTGCTGCCACCTCCTGTCACCTCCTGCCACCTCCTGTCACCTCCTGTCACCTGCTGTCACCTCCTGCCACCTCCTGCCACCTCCTGTCACCTGCTGCCACCTCCTGTCACCTCCTGCCACCTGCTGCCACCTCCTGCCATTTCCTGCCACCTCCTGTCACCTCCTGCCACCTCCTGTCACCTCCTGCCACCTCCTGTCACCTCCTGCCACCTGCTGCCA
>NW_024503069.1:7174-10509 GCF_017590055.1 Onychostruthus taczanowskii
TGTGTCACCTGTGTCACCTCCTGTGTCACCTGTATGTCATGTACTGTGTTATCTGTGTCACCTGTGTGTCACCTGTGTGTCACCTGTGACACCTGTGACACCTCCTGTGTCACCTGTGTGTCAGCTGTGTCGCCTCCTGTGTCATCTGTGTTACCTGTGTGTCACCTGTGTGTCGCCTGTGACACCTCTTGTGTCACCTGTGTCACCTCCTGTGTCACCTGTGTGTCACCTGTGTCACCTCCTGTGTCATGTGTGTCACCTCCTGTATCACCTGTGTGTCACCCCTGTGTCACCTTTGTCACCTCCTCTGTCACCTGTGTGTCATGTACTGTGTTATCTGTGTCTCCTGTGTGTGACCAGTTACCTGTGTGTTACCTACTGTGTCACCTGTGTCACCTCCGGTCACCTCAACTCACCTGCTGGCACCTGCCGTGTCACTTGTGTCACCTGCTCTCATCTTGAGTCACCTCCTGTCACCTGCTGTCACCTCCTGTCACCTCCTGTCACCTGCTGCCACCTCCTGTCACCTCCTGTCACCTCCTGCCACCTGCTGCCACCTCCTGCCATCTCCTGCCACCTCCTGTCACCTCCTGCCACCTCCTGCCACCTGCTGTCGCCTCCTGTCACCTCCTGCCATTGGGGACATTGGGGACAGAGGGGGCATTGGGGGCAGTGGGGACAGTCAGGACAGTCGGGGACAGTGGGGACAGTGGGGACATTGGGGGCATTGGGGACATTGGGGACACTGGGGACAGAGGGGACAGCGGGGACATCAGGGACATTGGGGACATTGGGGACACCGGGGACAGTGGGGACAGTGGGGATGTTGGGGACATTGGGGACATTGGGGGAATTTGGGGGCATTGAGAACAGCGGGGATGTTGGGGACATTGGGGGATTGGGAAATTGGGGACACTGAGGGACCCTCGGGGACCCTCGGGGACACTTGGGGACACTTGGGGACACTGCCACCCCCCCAAGTGTCCCCTCCCCCCGTTCCAGCTTCTCCCTGGAGACCTCCTGGGACCTCCGGGGTCCCCTCAAGGCCTTGGGGGTCCTCGACCTCTTCGACCCCGAGCGCGCCGACTTCTCCCCCCTGACAGGTACCGTCCCCAACGTCCCCAAATGTCCCCAATGTCCCCAAATGTCCCCAAATGTCCCCAATGTCCCCAAATGTCCCCAAATGTCCCCCAATGTGAATGTTCCCAATGCCTCCTCGATGTCCCCACTGTCCCCAAATCCCTCTATGTCCCCAAATGTCCTCAATGTCCCAAATGCTCCCAATCCCCCAATGTCCCCAATGTCCCCAAATGCCCCAAATCCCATAAATGTCCCCAATTGTCCCCAATCCCCCAATGTCCCCAAATGTTGGGGGTTGAGGGGTTTGGGGGATTGTTGGGCTTTGGGGGGATTTGCAGGGTTTGGGGGGATTTGGAGAATTTTTAGGGGTTTGGGGGATTTGGGGAATTTGAGAAGTTTGGCAGGTTTGGGGGATTTGGGGATTTTTTTTGGCTTTGGGGGGATTTTGGGGAGTTTGGGGAAGATTTGGGAGTTTGAGGGGATTTTGGGAGGTTGGGGGGTTTGGGGGGATTTGGGGCAATTTGTAGGATTTTGGGAGGTTTGGGGGCATTTGGGAGCAATTTTGGGGTTTGGGGGATTTGGGGTAATATATTAAATATCTTAAATTTATTAATGTGTTCAATATGTTAAATGTATAAAATCCATTAAATCCATTCAATACATGAAATATTTTATAAATATGTTATTAAATTTATTAAATAGATTGGGGGTCACCCCAAAACCCGGCCGTGGGTCACTCCTGTCATGGGTCAGTGGTCAGTCTGTCCTGGGGCAGTGGTCACTCTGTCCTGGGGCTGTGGTCAGTCTGTCCTGGGGCTGTGGTCACTCTCTCCTGGGGCAGTGGTCAGTCTGTCCTGGGGCAGTGGTCTCTCTCTCCTGGGGCTGTGGTCACTCTCTCCTGGGGCTGTGGTCACTCTGTCCTGGGGCTGTGGTCACTCTGTCCTGGGGCTGTGGTCACTCTGTCCTGGGGCAGTGGTCAGTCTGTCCTGGGGCAGTGGTCAGTCTGTCCTGGGGCTGTGGTCACTCTGTCCTGGGGCTGTGGTCAGTCTGTCCTGGGGCTGTGGTCACTCTGTCCTGGGGCTCTTGTGGTCACCGCCATGTCCGCATGGGCATCTCCAACCCCGGGACCCCAAATTCTCCTTTTTCTCCCCAAAATTCCACCCTCTGTTGCCATGGCAACACCCCCATAGCAACCGTTACCCGGCAACCGCCCCGCCCCTTAGGTTTAGGCCACGCCCCTTTCCCCGTTACCACGGCAACCGCCGCCCATTGGCGGGAAGCGCGCCCCGGTTACCTTGGCGACAAGCCCCGCCCACTCCCTCAAAAAGGTAGAAAATGAGTTTGGTCGCCTAAAAAAAAAAAAAAGTTGGGGGAAAAGCGGTCTCGTGGCAAAAAAAATGGGGTTTCGTGGCAAAAAAAGGGATTTTCTGACCCAAAAATGGCCGGGTTGACCATCATGGGTTGATGTTCATGAGTTGATCATGGTTGGGTTGACCATGGTTGAGTTGGCTGTGTTGGGTTGACCACGTTGAGTTGATCGTGGTTGGGTTGACCATGGTTGAGTTGACCACAGTTGGGTTGACCGCAGTTGGGCTGACCATGATGAGTTAGCCATGGTTGGGTTTGACCATGATGGCTTGACCATCATGTGTTGACCATAGTTGGCTTGACCATGGTTGGGTTGACCATGGTCAAATTGACTGTGTTGGATTGACCATGATGGATTGACCACGGTTGGGTTGACCATGATGGGTTGACTGTTATTGGGTACACCATGCTTGAGTTGATTGTGTTGGCTTGACCACACTAGCTTGACCATGATGAGTTGACCATGAAGAGTTGATCATGGTTGGCTTGACCATGATGGGACTGACCATGATGGGTTGACCATGGTTGGGTTGACCATTATAGGTTGACCATGGTTGGGTTGACCGTGATGAGTTGACCACAGTTGGGTTGACCACGATGGGTTGATCATCATGAGTTGACCACGATGAGCTGGTTATGGTTGGGTTGACCATGGTTGACTTGACCATGACGAGTTGACCATGGTTGGCTTGACCACAGTTGGGTTGACCATGATGGGTTGATCATGAGTTGACCACGATGAGCTGGTTATGGTTGGGTTGACCATGGTTGACTTGACCATGACGAGTTGACCATGGTTGGCTTGACCACGATGGGTTGATCTTGATGAGTTGACCATGATGAGCTGATCATGGTTGGGTTGACCATCATAGGTTGACCATGGTTGG
>NW_024503069.1:10826-14324 GCF_017590055.1 Onychostruthus taczanowskii
CCTGGGGACACCCTGGGGACATCCTGGGGACACCCTGGAGTCATCCTGGGGACACCCTGGGGACATCCTGGGGACACCCTGGAGTCATTCTGGGGACACCCTGGGGACATCCTGGGGACACCCTGGAGTCATTCTGGGGACACCCTGGGGACATCCTGGGGTCATTCTGGGGTCATCAGGGACACCCCCGGGGTCATCCTGGGGTCATCAGGGACACCTCAGGGTCATCAGGGACATCCTGGGGTCACCAGGGACATATCAGGGACACCTCAGGGACATCCCAGGGTCATCAGGGACGTCTCAGGGACATCAGGGACACCCTGGGGTCACCAGAAACATCTCTAGGCCATCAGGGACACCCTCGGGTCACCAGGGACGCCTTGGGGACATCCTGGGGTCACCAGAAACATCTCAAGGACATCAGGGACACCCTCGGGTCACCTGGGACACCTTGGGGACACCTCACAGTCACCAGGGACATCCCAGCATCATCAGGGACGCCTTGGGGACATCCTGGGGTCACCAGAAACATCTCAAGGACGTCAGGGTCACCTCAGGGTCATCATGGACATCCCGGGGTCACCTGGGACACCTTGGGGACACCTCACAGTCACCAGGGACATCCCAGCATCATCAGGGACGCCTTGGGGACATCCTGGGGTCACCAGAAACATCTCAAGGACATCAGGGTCACCAGGGACACCTCAGGGACAACAGGGACACCTCAGGGACATTGGGGACACCTCAGGGCCACCAGAAACATATCAGGGACACCTCAGGGACATCCTGGGGTCACCAGGGACACCTCAGGGACATCCCAGGGACATCCTGTGGTCACCAGGGACACCCCGGGGTCATCAGGGTCACCTCAGGGACAACAGGGACACCTCGGGGTCACCAGAAACATCTGAAGGACACTTTGGGGTCACCTCGGGGTCACCAGGGACACCTCAGGGTCACACCAGGGCCACCCCAAGTGCCACCAGCAAGACCCCACAGCCACCAGGATCCCCTTGAGGCCACCCCAAAGTCCTCCAGGAGCTCCTCAAGTGCCACCAAGAGCCACCCAACGTCCCCTACCCCCATTTCCCCCCCCCTAACCCGAGCGAGCCGGAATTTGGGGGTGTCCCCGGGTGTCCCCAAGCCGGCGGTGACCCTCCCGGCCAGGTGTGCGAGCTGGACATCATCTTCAACTTCGAGAAGGCCTACTTCATCCTGGACGAGTTCGTGATGGGCGGCGAGATCCAGGACACCTCCAAGAAGAGCGTCCTCAAGGCCATCGAGCAGGCGGACCTGCTGCAGGAGGTGGGGGCACCCCGAAAATCCCACCGGGAGGGGCTGCGGGACCCCGAAAATCCATGGGGAGGGGCTGGGGACCCCAAAAACCCACCAGGAGGGGCTGGGGACCCCGAAAATCCATGGAGGTTCTTGTAGGGTCATGGTGACCCCAAAAAGCCACAGGGAGCCTCTGCAGGAGGTGGGGACACCCCGAGATCCCACCGGGAGGGGCTGGGGACCCCGAAAATCCATGGGGAGGGGCTGGGGACCCCAAAAATCCATGGAGGTTCTTGTAGGGTCATGGTGACCCCAAAAAGCCACAGGGAGCCTCTGCAGGAGGTGGGGACACCCCGAGATCCCACCGGGAGGGGCTGGGGACCCCGAAAATCCATGGGGAGGGGCTGGGGACCCCAAAAATCCATGGGGAGGGGCTGGGGACCCCAAAAACCCACCAGGAGGGGCTGGGGACCCCGAAAATCCCGGGGGGAGCTTGTAGGTTCATGGTGACCCCAAAATCCACGGGGAGCTGCTGCAGGAGGTGGGGGCACCCCAAGATCCCACCGGGAGGGGCTGGGGACCCCGAAAACCCACTGGGAGGGGCTGGGGACCCCGAAAACCCACCAGGAGGGGCTGCGGACCCCAAAAACCCACTGGGAGGGGCTGGGGACCCCAAAAATCCTGGGGGGAGCTTGTGGGGTCGTGGTGAGCCCAAAATCCACGGGGAGCTGCTGCAGGAGGTGGGGGCACCCCGAGATCCCACCGGGAGGGGCTGGGGACCCCAAAAATCCATGGGGAGGGGCTGGGGATCCCAAAAACCCACCAGGAGGGGCTGGGGACCCCGAAAATCCCGGGGGGAGCTTGTAGGTTCATGGTGACCCCAAAATCCACGGGGAGCTGCTGCAGGAGGTGGGGGCACCCCAAGATCCCACCGGGAGGGGCTGGGGACCCCGAAAACCCACTGGGAGGGGCTGGGGACCCCGAAAACCCACCAGGAGGGGCTGCGGACCCCAAAAACCCACTGGGAGGGGCTGGGGACCCCAAAAATCCTGGGGGGAGCTTGTGGGGTCGTGGTGAGCCCAAAATCCATGGGGAGGGTCGTGGTGGCCCCAAAAAATCCATGGAGGTTCTTGTAGGGTCATGGTGGCCCCAAAAATCTTTTATGGAACATCCGTGGGGTGGTGGTCACCCCAAAAATCCATGGAGGTTCTTGTAGGGTCATGGTGGCCCCAGAAATCTGTTATGGAACATCCGTGGGGTTGTGGTGACCCCAAAAATCCTTGGAGGTTCTTGTAGGGTCATGGTGACCCCAAAAATCCACCGGGAAGGGTTGGGGGACCCCAAAATCCAGGGGGGACCTTGTAGGGTCGTGGTGACCCCAAAATCCATGGGGAGCTGCTGCAGGAGGTGGGGGCACCCCGAAATCCCACCGGGAGGGGCTGCGGGACCCCAAAAATCCCGGGGGGAGCTTGTGGGGTCGTGGTGAGCCCAAAAATCCATGGGGAGGGTCGTGGTGGCCCCAAAAAATCCATGGAGGTTCTTGTAGGGTCATGGTGGCCCCAAAAATCTTTTATGGAACATCCGTGGGGTGGTGGTCACCCCAAAAATCCATGGAGGTTCTTGTAGGGTCATGGTGACCCCAAAAATCTGTTATGGAACATCCATGGGGTTGTGGTGACCCCAAAAATCCATGGGGAGGGTCGTGGTGGCCCCAAAAATCCATGGAGGTTCTTGTAGGGTCATGGTGGCCCCAGAAATCTGTTATGGAACATCCGTGGGGTTGTGGTGACCCCAAAAATCCTTGGAGGTTCTTGTAGGGTCATGGTGACCCCAAAAATCCACCGGGAAGGGTTGGGGGACCCCAAAAATCCATGGGGGAACTTGTAGGGTCGTGGCGACCCCAAAATCCATGGGGAGCTGCTGCAGGAGGTGGGGACACCCCAAAAATCCACCGGGAGGGGCTGCGGGACCCCGAAAATCCCGGGGGGAGCTTGTGGGGTCGTGGTGAGCCCAAAATCCATGGGGAGGGGGGTGTGGACCCCCCCCAGACTGGGGTGGACCCCCCAAACTGGTTTGTGGCCCCCCCAAACTGGGAGAGAGCCCCCCCAGACTGGGGTGGACCCCCCCAAACTGGGATGGACCCTCCCCTCCCCCAATCTTGGACAGAGCCCCCCCAGACTGGTTTGTAGCCCCCACAAATTGGGATTAACCCCCCCCCCAAAC
>NW_024503070.1:0-557 GCF_017590055.1 Onychostruthus taczanowskii
GTGACCCCGAAAAACAGCAAAAGCTGCACAAGAACTCCCCAAAATCTGTCATGGACAAACCCCAAAACCAACAAAACCTGCACAAGAATCTCCCCAAAATTTGTCATGGACAGATCCCCAAAAACACCGGCACCTGCGAGGGACACCCCGAAAATCTGTGTGAGGGATGGACCCCCGAAAACAGCATCACAGCCCCCAAAAACACCGGCACTGCGAGGGACACCCCGAAAATCTGTGTGACCCCAGAAAACAGCAAAAGCTGCGGAAAAATCCCCAAAAATCTGTCATGGACAGGCCCCAAAAAACACCGCCACCTGCGAGGGACACCCCAAAATCTGTGTGAGGGACAGAGCCCGAAAAACAGCAAAAGCTGCGGAAAAATCCCCCAAAATCTGTCATGGACGGGCCCCAAAAAACACTGCCACCTGCGGGGGACACCCCAAAATCTGTGTGACCCCGAAAACAGCGAAAGCTGCGGAAAAATCCCCCAAAATCTGTCATGGATAGGCCCCGAAAAACAACAAAACCTCCAGAAAAATCCCCCAAAATCTGTCATG
>NW_024503071.1:0-557 GCF_017590055.1 Onychostruthus taczanowskii
TTTTTTTTTTGTCCCTATAAAAAAGTAAAATAAGTAACTAATTAAACCTTTTTTTTTCTCCTTAAACATAGTCATTAATGCCCTGATGATAGGGGTCTGCTTTCTCTCTTATTTCCTAAAGAACTGATGACTAATGAGGAATTATTAGTAATATAGTAATATGAATAATTCTGAAATACAAAGAAATTATAGGCTTTTATAGTTACACATCAATGTTGTACAAATTATCACAATAACAAACTTTTGTTAATCATTATAAACTTGATAAGTTCACTGATATACAGCAATGTCTTAAAAATATGTTATAAGTAATGTAAGACAATTGTGCTGTTTCTGATTGATATATTAATATATGATTACAAATATTCCCCCCAGTTTTCATTTGCATTGGATAATGAGCATTGTGGTAGATAGCAAAAAAATTTAATTAGCTAAACAGTGTTGAGAACAATTGACTGACTTGAACTTAGTGGCTTACACAGTTGGTGCTGTACTACTACAAAATAAATATTGCATGGAAGAGCAAATTATTATATATATATAGATATATATATATA
>NW_024503072.1:0-559 GCF_017590055.1 Onychostruthus taczanowskii
ATATGAAAAAGAGAGAAAATCCTAATAGTTTGAGTTATCAGCAATTATTTTACAAGACGTGACATCTGTAAAGTAGCAGAAGAATATTTCTACATTGGTAGAGCTTCAGTTCCATAAGGTTACTCCATTGTTCTTGTTTTGTTTTGTTTTCTTTTATAATAGAGACAAAGAGTTGATGATTAATCATATGAAAGCTGTGGAGGTTGCCCTGAATCAGGTAAGAATTTGAAGTGTTCCTTCTGAATTGTTTCCAAACATGCTAGAGCCTTAGAACTGCTTACTCTCAGGAGAGTAGAAGTTGTTGCAAAGCAACTGCCTTTCCTTAGTGCTGAAGTTTCCCCTCTCAACTTCTTCCATCTTAAAAAACACAGTGAAATAAAATGCAAGTTTTTAGTACATACACAGCTTGTTCTAAATCTAGAAGTTATGACAAAATTCACTTTCTCACTGAGCACTGTTTCTGGTTGACAAGCAAAGACTAATGGAACACACAAAAAATTGGCAATTGTTGTGGAATTACCCCTCCACTGAATGATGAGAGGTCACCTACTTGGTGGCC
>NW_024503073.1:0-557 GCF_017590055.1 Onychostruthus taczanowskii
TCCTCATCATCCTCATCCTCATCCTCTTCTTCATCCTTCATCCTCATCCCTGTCCTTCCCATCCCTGTCCTGTCCCCACCCCGAGGAGCTGAGCCAGACCTTCATGAGCTGCAACCTCATCACAGGTGGGCCTTCATCCCCACCTTCATCATCCTCATCATCCTCATCCTCATCCTCTTCTTCATCCTTCATCCTCATCCCTGTCCTTCCCATCCCTGTCCTGTCCCCACCCCGAGGAGCTGAGCCAGACCTTCATGAGCTGCAACCTCATCACAGGTGGGCCTTCATCATCATCATCTTCATCATCATCCTCATCATCCTCATCCTCATCTTCATCCTTGTCTTCATCCTCATATTCATCCCCATCCCTGTCCTTCCCATCCGTGCCCTGTCCCACCCCAAGGAGCTCCCCCAGACCTTCATGAGCTGCAACCTCATCACAGGTGGGCCTTCATCATCCTCATTTTCATCATCTTCATCCTCTTCTTCATCTTCATCCTTATCTTCATCCAATTTTTTCCCTTTTTTCCGCATTTTTCCCCTTTTTCCCCCATTTT
>NW_024503074.1:0-554 GCF_017590055.1 Onychostruthus taczanowskii
GATTTTCCAGCCCTCATTCCTCACTCCAGACACGGCTGAAGTGCTGCTGCTGCTCAGGGAGCCCCTCCCTGACAGCTCCTGCCCTAGAACCACATCTTGTCCTGCTGCATCTCCATCCCAACCAGAGCACGGGATGAATTTTTGATGCTGTGAGGTCCCACCACACACAGATCCTCATTTCAGCTTTTTTCCAGCTTTTCCCCTTCTGCTCTGCTCCGGGTTCAGCTCAGCTTTCTGTCCCAAACTCCCCAACTAAAACAAGAATAAACAATGTCAAAAAAAAACCTGAGGAATTGGCACAGCCCAGCCAGAGACAGCTGAAAACTCCCCAAAACTCAGAGCAGGTCAGCATTTATAAATCATTCATGATCACCAACAGTCCAGCAGGCAGCAATTAGTGCTTGATGCTGGGTGGAGGTAAAGATATAAAACTAAAACCTGAGTGAAATCTTCGTGTTTTTCACTCTTCTAAATGAAAAATCCGTGCTAAATAAAAAATCCTAGCTAAATAAAAACCTGCTTCTCTCTGGAGCTGTGGATGAAGAGGGTTTTTT
>NW_024503075.1:0-556 GCF_017590055.1 Onychostruthus taczanowskii
ACCCCCAAAACCCCCAAACCCCTAAAACCCCCCAGGGCCCCCCAAATTCTGCTCAATATATCCCCAAATCCTCCTAAAACCATCCAAAACCCCCCAAAATCTCTTCCATGTCCCCCAAAATCTGCTCAATATATCCCCAAAACTCCCCAAAATCTGCTCAGTATACCCCCAAAATCCCCCTAAAACCCCCCAAAACCCCCCAAAATGTGCTCAATATCCCCCCAAAATCCCCCATATCCCCCAAAATCTGCTCAGTCCCCCCTGGGACACCATATCCCCCAAAATCTGCTCAGTCCCTCCTGGGACACCCCCTGGGGATGGATTTGGGATCCCAGGGATGGATTTTGGGCTCCCGGGGATGGATTTTGGGATCCCAGGGATGGATTTTGGGTCCCTGGGGGTCCCTGACCCCCCAAACCCCCCAGAGCTGCTGGTGCAGATCCCAGGGATGGATTTTGGGCTCCCGGGGATGGATTTTGGGACCCCGGGGATGGATTTTGGGATCCCAGGGGTGGATTTTGGGATCTCTGGGATGGATTTTGGGATCCCAGGGATG
>NW_024503076.1:0-556 GCF_017590055.1 Onychostruthus taczanowskii
CCACACCTGCATGGAGTGTGGGAAGAGTTTCAGCAGGAGCTCCAACCTGATCAGGCACCAGAGGACCCACACTGGGGAATGGCCCTACGAGTGTGGGGAGTGTGGGAAAAGCTACAGCCAGAGCTCCAGCCTGATTTTCCATCAAAAGATCCACACTGGGGAGAGGCCCTACAAGCGTGGGGAGAGTGGGAAGAGCTACAGCCAGAGCTCCAGCCTGATTTTCCATCAAAAGATCCACACTGGGGAGAGGCCCTACAAGCGTGGGGAGAGTGGGAAGAGCTACAGCCAGAGCTCCAGCCTGATTTTCCATCAAAAGATCCACACTGGGGAGAGGCCCTACAAGCGTGGGGAGAGTGGGAAGAGCTACAGCCAGAGCTCCAGCCTGATTTTCCATCAAAAGATCCACACTGGGGAGAGGCCCTACAAGCGTGGGGAGTGTGGGAAGAGCTACAGCCAGAGCTCCAGCCTGATTTTCCATCAAAAGATCCACACTGGGGAGAGGCCCTATGAGTGTTCTGAGTGTGGGAAAGGGTTTCGGATCCACTCACATCTCCTC
>NW_024503077.1:0-543 GCF_017590055.1 Onychostruthus taczanowskii
TTTTTTCCTGATTTTTTCTTGATTTTTTCCTGGTTTTATAATGAATTCATCCCAGATTTTTCATTAATTTTTCCTGGAATTACCCCAAATTTTTAATTAATTTCTTTCAGATTTTTCACTAATTTCTCCCAGATTTTTCCTGGATCTTTGCCAGATTTTTCATTGATTTCTCACAGATTTCTCCAAGATTTTTCCTGATTTATCCCAAATTTTCCATCAATTATTCCTGGATTTCTCCCGGAATTATCCCGGATTTTTCCTGGATTTATCCTGAATTTTTTGTCAATTTCTCCCAGGTTTTCATGGATTTTTTTCCTGGATTTATCCCAGATTTTTCATTAATTTCTCCTGAATTTTTCATAGATTTATCTCAGAATTTTCCTGAATTTTTCATGGATTTATCCCAAATTTTTTACGAATTTTTCCCAGGTTTTTCATGGATTTCTCCCTGATTTTTCCCCACTTTCTTCCAAATTTCTCATGGATTTCTCCTGATTTTTTGGTGGCTTTTATCCCAGATTTATCCTGAATTTTTCATGGATT
>NW_024503078.1:0-556 GCF_017590055.1 Onychostruthus taczanowskii
TCCCCAGCAGGTGCACCTGTCCCCGTTTGAGCTGGTGGCGCTGGAGTTGCACCTGTCCCTTGGGGGGGGGGGTGCGGGTGACACAGGTGGCACTCAGGTGTCACTCAGGTGTCTCTCAGGTCACTCAGGTGTCACTCAGGTGTCTCTCAGGTGACCCCGGTGTCACTCAGGTGTCTGTCAGGTGTCTCTCAGGTGTCACTCAGGTGTCACTCTGGTGTCTGTCAGGTGTCTCTCAGGTGTCTCTCAGGTGTCACTCAGGTGTCACTGAGGTGTCTCTTAGGTGACCCCGGTGTCACTCAGGTGTCTCTCAGGTGACCCTCAGGTGACACAGGTGTCACTCAGGCGACCCAGGTGTCTGTCAGGTGTCACTCAGGTGTCGCTCAGGTGTCTCTCAGGTGTCTCTCAGGTGTCACTCAGGTGTCACTGAGGTGTCTCTTAGGTGACCCCGGTGTCACTCAGGTGTCTCCCCCGCCCCCCCGGTGTCAGCCAGGTGTGTCCCCAGCAGGTGCACCTGGGCGTTCGAGCTGGCGGCGCTGGAGTCTCACCTGTCCCTGGG
>NW_024503079.1:0-556 GCF_017590055.1 Onychostruthus taczanowskii
ATATATATATATATAATAAATAATCCAATGAACAAAATAGGGTGATTAACATGTCAACCTGCTTAAATAAAGAGATAAAACAACCTTATGAATATGGGTAATAATTTCAAAGTGCTGAAAGCTGAGAGCAACAAATACATACCAGTTAACTGCTAAGAACTGTAGAAAGGTTAGCAGCAGAGGCAGAAATACTCAAGAAGTGAGATCAAGGTACAAAAGGTTAAACATATGGAAATTAACTGGTCCAGCTAACTTGTAGTCTCAAAGTGTTAAAAACTGGTGGAGAAGGTCATCAGACCTTCAATATTGGTTTAAAGTACTGCAGCCATGAAGTTGCAGCTACCTGGCAGAATAACTGCCAGAACAAATGGGCCATCCTCCTGCTCTGACAGAATCCCAGAAGCACCACAGAGGAGCAGATAAAAGACTTCCGTTTAAGGCTAATAGTAGAGGTAATAACAAACAGGTTTATGGAGAGCATATAGTAGCAAACAATATGGATAACTTTCAAAAATTAAAGTTTTGTTGATAAAGCCTCCACCACTGAAAAAAAAAA
>NW_024503080.1:0-12856 GCF_017590055.1 Onychostruthus taczanowskii
GTGGCAACTCTTCTTCCTGGGTGCTGGATTTAACATCCCATTCTACGGGAATGTCAAAGCCATCCCCACAGAATGGGATGTCAAAGCCAGCACCCTGTCTCCAAGTCTGGGCTCCATTTCCCGTGCACCCTTTAGGTTCAAGAAAAAGACAAATTTTGGAGTTCTCAAATGCCAGCACTCATGTGTAGAGGACTACCATGTCCAAAAAGATGTAAAGTGAACTGGGGAGGCTGAAGCAGTAGTGTCCCTTGGATTTCAATGAAGGTATTAATGTGCTGCTTTTCCTAACTCCAGTGTGGATAATGATGGAGTAAAATTTGATTATTAAGAGAAGCCTCTGCCTGACTTTTGGTGCAAGCAAGACCATATTTCAGAGTTAATAGTACAGACGTTATTTACAAGTAAATGTGAACTAGGGAGATAGATTGAAAATGGAGGAGATGGGCCAGGTGGGGGGAAGTGCTGAGATGAACACCAAGCTGGGTTAGGCCCGGACGGGCCCTCCCTTCCTGCAGTGCAGTGCCCAGACTCAGCTGCAGCAGTGGTGCTGCATCCCCTCATGGCATTTGCAGTGCAGGAGGAGAGAGAGAAGTGTGTGTTTGGTATAAAGCCCTGGAAATTGCTGGCAGCTTGTGTCAGAGCAGTGATTTTGGCAAGGGCAGCCAGGCCTCCTGCAGCTCCGGGGCTCTGGGGCAGCTGCGGCCTTTGGAGTAGGCGCGGCAGGGCCCCGGCTCATGTTGGACACAGTCAGGATGCTCCAACGTTCCGACTCCCGTCCAGACCGGGAGCAGAGCAGTAGTGCAGTGAGGCCTGTGCCAGGGCTCTTGCTAGCAAATGTCACTGGGCAGAAGCCAGTAGTGCAGGTTACTGCTTCTCTGGTGCCTCTCTAAATGCTGAAAGGCATCTGTAGTTTCCAAACCTGTCCAGCACACCAATCAGGTGTATAGTAGTGTCTCTTGGATTTCAATGAAGGTATTTATGTGCTGCTTTTCCTAACTCCAGTGTGGATTATGATGGAGTAAAATTTGATTATTAAGAGAAGCCTCTGCCTGAATTTTGGTGCAAGCAAGACCATATTTCAGAGTTAATGCTATAGACGTTATTTACAAGTAAATGTGAACTAGGGAGATAGATTGAAAATGGAGGAGATGGGCCAGGTGGGGGGAAGTGCTGAGATGAACACCGAGCTGGGTTAGGCCCGGACGGGCCCTCCCTTCCTGCAGTGCAGTGCCCAGGCTCAGCTGCAGCAGTGGTGCTGCATCCCCTCATGGCATTCGCAGTGCAGGAACAGAAGAGGAGGGGTGTGTGTGTGTGTGGTATAAAGCACTGGAAATTGCTGGCCGCTTGTGTCAGAGCAGTGATGTTGGCAAGGGCCAACATCACTGTTGGCCTCCTGCAGCTCTGGGGCAGCTGCGGCCTTTGGAGCAGGCGCGGCAGGACCCCAGCTCACATTGCTCCGAGACCTCCCAAAATGTGGAAAGGCATCTGTAGTTTTCTTTTCAAACTTGTCCAGCACACCAGTCAAGTGTATCTGGTCTGGGATGCATCCCTGGCACAAGCTGTTGTCTGTCCTGCTACTGTATTTCAAGTTATTAAAGATTTATGGCTTGTAAATATTAATCTCAGGGTGGTTTGAAATGTTTCTTTCCAAGTGGAGGGAGATTTTGTCATCCCAAACCATCCAGGTCATCAGGCCCAGAGGAGCAGAAGCCTTGATGCGAGAGTGTTGGGAAGTGCCATCTATTACTCTCATTGCCACTTCATCTTGAATTTGTATCATGAGCTTGATAAAGCTCACACCTGCTGATTTGAGGGAGAAGGGAATGAAGAAGGTTTGACTCCCATTGGTGGCTTTGAGCATTAATGGCTTTTGCCCTCCTTAGGAGCTGATGTGCTTTGGGTTGTTGTTGTTTTAGTTTCAGACTTGTCTAGAGTTTATTTTTAGGTCTGTATTACAACAGTCTCAGTTTACAAAGTTCCCAGAAGGGTGGTGGCTCACAGAGAAAAATAGCTCAAAAGTCAAACTGAGAGTGTTTTTACTGTTCCCATGAATAAAACCAGACCAGCCAGGCTTGGTAACCTCTGAGTGTGCCTCAAGGCTATTTTAAAGCAAAGGATACAAAATTCTAAACTCTGCAGAAATGTTGGCATGCACTAATTTTCTTTTGATTTCTCCTTCACAGGGTAGCCCCAGCTACTCTGAGATGAAGAGCAGGTGCCAGTAGCTCCACAAAAAGCCATCCCATATTCAGCAGTGAGTATCTGAATTTGGCAAGCAGCGAGTCCTGGCACCAGTCTTCTGCTTCAGCAAGGGAACATCTATGAGCTCTGGCTGTTCAATTTAAAAGATTTTGTTTTTAGGTTACTTCAAGTTAACAATGAGGAGATTATTTGTTAAAAATGTAGGATTAGTTAGTCTAAGATTACAGAATTTAGTTGTGAACTTTAGCAATAAAGAAGTTGCATTACTGTTAACTCCTTCTCTTATTGTCAGTTTTATCATATTTGGAGTGTCTTTCTTCTGGTCAATTCCTTTCTTCAAGACTTAGGTTTGTCTACTGATTGAATTTATCAGTAAAGAATGGAAGCCCAGTACCTCTGTTATGAAATTGTGCACACTTTTAGAAAATGTTGTAGCAAATGGAAATTCTTTATGATAAGAATAAGCCTGTTTTCTGACCTTTCTTGTGAATTTAAGGTCTTTGCCTTAAGGGCTGGAAGGGGTAGAGGACAACCCCCTCCCCAAATGACCTTGTTTTGGAGGGTTGCAGAGGAGTGCACATGGGCTGCTCTAAGCTGTCAGCTGAAGCAGCTCTCAGGACTGCTTGGAGATCATGGCCTCCCCTTGTCATGAGCCAGGGAAGATCCAGATCTCTGTAAGAGTTTGTAAAAGACATGGAGAAGTGTTGGAGGCAAGGTACTTCAATGGGTTTTACATGGAAATTCAGTTCAAGTGTCCCTTCAGGAACTCTATGAGTTTTGTAGTTTTCTCCAAACCTAGTCAGTCACAACCTGTCTTTCTAGAGAGACACAGATGTTGATTCCTGCACAGACCTATGGGGACTTTGATGTCCAGTCCTTTTCCTAAATTTGCTGCCATTTATTTATTCAGCTGAAAAGGAGGACATGTTAGCAACAAGACCATAATCTTCTTTAGGGAAAGGATATGAAATTGACTGAGGGAGGACAATATTTGGGAACACACAAAGGCGGCTGTGAGTGCCCCTTTCTTCCTTGCAGAGTATTCTGCAAATTCCTCCATTGTCTCCAAGTCAAGGATGTTGAGTCCCTGTGCCTGAGAGGCCTTGGGGAGTTTTGTGATTGAACACGTGAGCCGTTGTTGCCCTTCTGCTCTCCTTCAAGTGAAGCTCAAGAAGATGTCACCTCTTAAACCCTGAGACTTGGCTCCATTTTTGCCTGGCTCAGGGGGTGCTCCTACAGCTCTGCAGTGCAGCAGACGTGCAGGGACGCTGCCGTGGGGGGCATGGGCTGAATTGTGCTGGGGTGCCTCCCCTGGGCCTGGTGGCTGCTGCTGCTTGACAGAGCGTGCAAGAGTGCTGCTGGCCAGGGTGGGCTGAGACTGAGGATTTTTCATGACGTATCTTTCCCTTTATGGGATTTCTTCTAACTAACTCTACATTGCATTAGAAAGTTTTATTTCCATGCTTTAACAAATTGAGGCTTCAAATTCCCATCTACGTTTTTCCCCCAAATCCCTTATGTGTTGGGGCTGGCTTCCCTTGGGGGAGGGTGTATCAATGTACTGATCCCATCCCCTTTTATTGCTGCAGGAGTGCTTAGGAACAGTTCAAATGCTTCTTTCCACTTTTCTTTAGGTGCCTTGTTGCTCTGCTTTCTGATATGGGACACAGTCCCCAGGCTGATGAGGATGTGCTGATGAGTATTCAGAGTCACCAGGGATGGTCACAGCAGAAATTTGTGCAAAGATGAAAGCACTTTTCACAAAGATTATAAGAAGGGACTGAAATTACCATCTCCTATCATATGACTTTCTCTAGAAAGGACTGGAACTTTCTGGTGTCTTCCATAGAGCACTTCCTATGGACTCACTATTTTCTGTAGAAGCCACTGGAATTCTGAACCTCAAGAGAGCAAGGGGAAGCACTGGTGGCCACTTCAGTGAGTTTTCCCGGCAACTTTTACTCATTTCAGGTTTTAGACTTTGATTTGTTCTCTCAGCCTTGCTGCTGGGAATGACCTCCATGGGCTGAGCAGGTCCCATTTAACTGGGAGTGTTTTACATAAAGTTCATACAGCTTCAGCTCTGAAATGAGAATTGCTATCTGATAACATTCCAAAAGGAATCCCTAATCTTAGCATTCTTGATTTATTTGGTAGTTTGGTTTTCAGTCGCTTCCAGCCGCTGCCCCGGGAGCGGCCGCCGCTGCCGGACGGGTGCCCGCCCAGCGGATTCCTCCTGCTGCACAGGGAGCGGACGCTGCCGGACGGGCGGGAGCTGCGCAGCCCCCGGCCCGGCCGCCTCCAGCAGCCCCCCGGGGAGCGGCCGCTGCTCGCCCGGCGCCCGCCCTGCAGCTTCCACCTGCTGCACAGGGACCGGCCGCTGCCGGCCCGGCGGGAGGGGCCGAGCCGCTTCCAGGAGCTCTACGGGGAGCGGCCGCCGCCCGCCGAGCGGGAGGTGCTCGATATCCCGCCCTGCGGCTTGCAGCAGCTCCACAGGGAGCAGCAGCCCCCAGCCTATGACCGCATTGACAGCCTCCAGCTCAGCCCAGAATGCAGCTGAGGAAGAGGGATGGCCACCAGTGGATTTTGGCTTTGCTGTAGAGCAAATGATCAAGGAGATCAGGAGATCCCTGCCTGAGAGGTCTCCCTCTGCTCAGGTAACCCTGTTGGAGGGGAAGGGAAGAGGCTGGGCTGAGAGCTTTTGAAGGTTGTTACATGGAGATGGAGAGTAACTGTGCCCCGATGTGATTCCAAGAAAATACAGAGCCGGCCAGCTTGTGCTCTGCTGTGCCAGGAGCGTTCTGGGCAGGCAGGAGAAGTGCTGCGTGCACAGCACAGAGCCCTGGAAGGGGCTGACGAGAGCCTCCTGTGGGAACAGGGCTCTGCTCCCTGGCTGGGAACAGCCTGGTTTTGCTGCCCTGAGCGCAGGCAGGCGTTCCGGCAAGTGCAGAGGCCGCAGGCAGCTCATGTTTGTAGGGGCCCGGGGCTGCGCGCCCAAAGCGACACGTGGGCGTGGGGAAGGAAGCGACACAGAGCCAGGGAAATGAAGATGAGCTGGAGCTGGAGTGCCTGTGCTGCAAGGAGCAGAAGGAATTCAGCCGTGCCAGGGTTTCTTATGTGTGTGTTGGTGTTCCCCAGGAAAGGCGGACATTTGGGGAATTGCCTTGGGAGTAGAGGAGCTTGATTCTCAAGGAATCCGCTTCCCCAGGAGCCCCCAGTGAGGTAGGTGCAGCTGTCTCCCTTTGGCTCCCTGCGCTCCTTTCACTCCTTGAGGCGCTTGCACTTGGCAGAGAAGCAGGGAAGGGGGAAGGATATGAAGAGCAGCTTTGGCATCTGCCTGGGCCTGCGGAGACCAAGCCAAGCGCCTGCGGCAGCATGTGTTTCCCTGTTTTGAGCACAGGTCTGAGATGGATCATCTCTGTCCAGCCAAGGGCCCCAAAGCTTTTATGGAGAGCTGTGAATACAAAGGCCTTTGTGTACACACTAATGCCATGTCCCCTGTCTGGTGTATTTTAACTCATGGCAAGATGCATTTGCCTCTTGCTTGCTGGAAGCTGTTCTGCTCCAGGGCCAGCACCGAGCTGGGCTGTGCAGGCCAGGCACTGTGAAGAGTCCTTCCCTGGGCACTTGGCTGATCTTAGTGTGTCCCAGGCCATCTTAGACATTTTGGGCAACACATTCCTTCCAATTGGAGGCACTTTGGGTGGGGTGGGGGTGGCCCCAGGGCACATGGCAGCGTGTCCAAGGGCCCTTTGTGACATGCTGCCGCACGGTCACGGTGGAACGGAGTTGGACAGGGTGTGCCAGCAGCTCTTTGTGACACGCACTGACATAGGCGCTGGTGGTGACGCAGCCAGGCCCTAGTGCTCGGTGCACGCGACGGGACAGGACGGGACAGAGCGGTGCTGTGAGGAGCCCCCACACAGCCGGCTCACTCCTTGCTGACCCAGAGCTTTTCCGAGGCGTTACTCCTGTGACTGGCCTCGCGGCCAGACTGCGGGACTTGGTGACTCAGTGCTTTTGCGAGTCATCTCCCATCCCTGTGGCTGGTGCCCTTGTGGCCAAGCCGTGGGACTCCATTGCTCACAAGGAGTCTCCTGTCATTGCGGCAGGAGCCCTTGAGACCAGAGTGCAGGACTTGCTGTCCTGTAGGCTTCCTGAGGTTTCTCTGTCGCAGGCGCCTCCAAGGCGCAACTGCAGCACCCGCTGACTCGGACCTTTGCCGAGGCATCTGTCTCAAAGGTGCCCCCGAGGTCGGACAGCGGGATGGCGAGCAGAGTGCTCAGCCTGTTCAGGAGGCTTCCGGGGAAGAAAAAGAACAGCCCTGCAGTTGCCCCAGCGCAGCAGCCTGCAGAGCCGGAGCAGTTGCAGCCATTGCAGGACGGTGAGTGGCAGAGCCGGGCCGCAGGGCCAGTGCCTGCAGCCAACCTGGCCCCATCCCGTCCCTGCCCCTCTGGACATGCCCACGGACAGGACGAAAGAGGGTCCGGGGCTGCCCTCCCGGCAGCTGTGCTCCGTCTCCTGGGCATCCCAGGGCTGTCCTTGCCTGGGGATCACAGGGCTGGGCTGTGTTCTCCGGCCTTTCCCATGGGCGCTCATCTCTGGCTGCACTCTTTGCCAGATGCAGGGAAGGATGGGACACAAGAACAGCGTCCCACCCGTGGATGCTTCCGCAGAGCGGCGCAGGTACCTGCGGCCATCCCCACCTGGGCCTGGCCTGCTGGCTCTGCTCGGCCCAGCCCTGCGTTTGGAGCACACCATGGAATGTCCCTCTCTTCCCGCCCTTCCTTCTGCTGCAGGCCCTGCGGAGGTTCCTGCACGTTCGGCGCAGAAAGACCAGCGCCACAGCCACCGAGGGCACGGCCGAGCACGTCTCCAAGCCCAGTGAGCTGCGGGCATGGCCTGGTGCCAGTGCGGCGTCCTCTGAGTGTGCAGCAGCCTCTGAGTGGGAAACAGCTAAGGGCAGGGTGAAGGCTGTCATGGCTCTGACTGAGGCCACGGTCAGCACAAGCAGCTGCAGAAGGACACCAAAAATTCGGGCCATCTCCAAGACGGACGGCACGTCCACTTGGACTGGGTTTCCTGCTCCCATTCAGGATATTTTTTCTTGTCAGCAGCAGGTAAGCAGGCTGGGGCCAGGGCTGAAGGCCTCCCAGGATCCTCCCAGGATCCCTCAAGCCACGTCCGCTGGGCCCCCTCAGCCAGTGGGGGGGGAAGGCAAGCACAGTGGGGTGGGAAGGCAAGCACTTCCAGGGGGAAGCTGGGCAAGTTGCTCCCTTGGACAGCACTCCAAGCCTTCCCCATGCCTCCTCCAGGTGGCAGTCAGGGTGAGGGACATTCACCGGAGACTTGTGTCCCGTGTCACTGTGGACACGGAGCTGGAAACAGACATTCTGAGCCTGGCTGAAGAACACCCTGCTAAGGTGGTGATGAGCCTCCTGCACTATACCCCATTGTGTGACAGGTATGGGGCACAAGGGCCTCAAGAGCTTGGTGCTCACCAGCCCAAAGGACCCCTCACCCTGTACAGCCTGTCCACTGGGGTCTGCCAGAGAGACAGGCAGAGAGCTCCAGGACCCTTGAGCCCCTCTGTTTCCTGAGCCTGCTGCCATGCTCCCCCCCTGCCCCTCAGGGCACCGGGGCTCTGTCACCCGGCCCCACGCAGCTGCACAGGGCACGGTACTGACGTGCAGCTCTGCTCCCACAGAGCTGCTGTACTGATGTGGAGAAACATCGGCATGTCGAGACCCGCAGTGCAGAAGGTGCTTCCAGCACTGTTCTCTGTGATAGAGGACAGGCTACTGTACGGCATGTTCTTCTACAGTGGGGATAACAAGGCCATCTTTGCCCTGGCTGTGAGTTTCTGCAACTGGCCTTTGCTCACCCTCCAGGTTGCCTCTCCATGCTCTCCCTGCCCTGCAGCCCCCTGCCTCAGGCACTGAGTTGAAAGCTGGGCTAGAGGCAGGCTCAGGGCCAGCAGGCCGGGTGCTCCCACTGCGTCTCCCCTCGGGCCCTGCCACATGCACAGCTGGGCACTGAGCGCTGCTTCGGGCTGCTTTCTCCTTTGCAGGCAACTGTGGCGTTGTGGAAGATTGTCCACATGCCCGAGTGGCACGACACAGTGGTCCTTCATTCCGCCCAGCTGTTTGTGGCTCTGCTCTTGCAAGTTTTTGCCACCACGGAGCAGATACCAGAAGAGGCTGAGAACTTCTGGAGAGCGTGCCGGGAGGAACACCGCCTTCCCTCCAAGCCTAACAGGTCCCAGTCACCCTGTCCTTCCCATGCCCTTGTGGCCAGGGCCAGGGCTCCCGGCGTGACCTGGCTTTTACTCGGCACACAGGTTTGCAGTGCAGGCCATGAAGGCTCTCCTCTGCCAACTGGGCTTGGAGAACAAGCTGGTGGCTCTGGAGCGCAAGCAGGTCTGGGACACCCTGCTCTGTGCCAACACCCAGCACTATGCAGTCGGTCTGCTGGCCAGGTGAGACCCCCTTCTCCCCGCTGCTGCCACAGGGCAGTTGTGCCGTGTACCCGGAGTGCCCCACACAGTCCCTGTGATTGTGGGCCAGAGTGCCTTGCCACCGAGGGGCACCTGAGCAGACTGGAAAAGTCTGGCAGAGGAGGGTGCCCGAGAGCAGCTGCCTCCCAAAGCACCCATGTCCCCTCACAGGGTGCTAAGGACAGATCAGACCTCTGTGAGTCAGTCCTGGGAGAGGTTTGCCTGCCTGGCTCAGGGCTTTGGTGCCTTTTTCTCCTGCCAGGGAGATGCGCTGTGGCTTGGCCCCCTTGTGTTCCCACATGGCCTTGCACCTGCTCAGCCTGCTCATCGGGAAAGGACCAGCTGGAGCTCCAGGCACAGCTCTTGCTGCTCACAGCTGAGCCCGTGGCAAGCTCCAGGAGCTGCTGCCATCTCCCTCCCTTTTGGCAGCTCCCTCCCTCCAGCCCCCAGCTCCTGCCCATCCCCTTTTTTGCCTCCCAGCTCAACCCTTTGCTTTGCCTTCCCTTAATAAACCGTTTGTCTTGTCTTTTTCACTTGACCCATGGCTCTGTCCGTGGAGCTGAAGCGGCACAAATCCTGAGCCCGGGGACACGCAGGGCCCTGCTGCCATTCTCTTCCACGCCGTCGTCTGTGCACGGGCAGAGAGGAAGAAGGGCAGCTCAGGCTGCAAAGGTCCCTGTCCTGCTGCTCCAGTTGCACAGCACCGTTCACTTGAAGGTCGTGCTGAGCACACTGAAGGGAACAAGGACCCTGGGTTTTAGAAGAGCCGGCTTCTTCTCTTAGGAAGCTGCAAGCATTTCACTGGCCAGATGCCGAGGGGGCCTGGAGTTCAGACCAATGAGAATATGCAGACCGGCTCTTTCAAATGCTCTGGATAAGGGGTAGCTGGGAAACAAATGCTCTCTGTGCCACACAAACCTCGGGGCTGAGCGATCTCTGTCTCCTGCACCCGCAACCGCCAGACGTGACCTAACACGTGGTGAACCCCAAAATGATAAGAACTCAGAAGCACAGAGCAAAGGAGACACAAGGCGTTAGAAATCGGTGTACAACCGGATTACAAGCAGTGTACGAGCTGGGAAACGGTGTGGGAACCAGATTACAAGGGCGACAGAGCCCAAATCGGTGTTTGGAATTGGAGAAATACAACCTGGGCGCTGGGAATGGCGACAGAGCTGATATGGTGAAGACCTGGGACTTTGCTAAGTAGCATAAAGTGCTGCGAGGTTTCTAGCCCTGTTTTTGTGGACTGGAATCACTTAGTAGACCATGGGAGCTTGGATGTCAGGACCAGAAAACTCTGTAATGAAGGTACTGATTTTCTTCTTTCAGAGAAAAGGGATAAACCAGAATGAGCGAGCTCTACAAGCTTTATTCACATGGTGCAAAATCCCTGAGCTGCATGTATCAAAAGGCGATGCTTTAGATTTGCCCTTTTGGGAGAGGACTGGACAAAATATATTTGAGGCAGTCTCATTTGGCGATGATGCAGCCATTGTTATTATAAAACCATGGACACTTGTTCTGGACTTATTAAAAAACTGGATTATGAAAGGCAAAGGGAGAAGGGCAGCAGCGCAGCCGCCTCTTCATTCCACCCTGCGTGCGAGCTGGCATTGCTGTGGGAGCCGGCGGGCCCCGGCTGCTGTGAAAACGCGCTCTACTACTGGGACTGTGGCTGACCAATGCGGAGCGGTCATGGGAAACAGCACAGCCCCGGGGAGTGGGGGAATCCCAGAAAACAGAGACTATCCGGGGGCTGCCGGAGCCAAGGACACCGATGTCGTCCAGAGGGCCGGTGGTGCCGATTGCACGATCCAGACATGTGGAGAGATGGCGGCCGCCACAGCCCTGGCAGCCGGCCCAGGCGGGCACACCACGCCACCCTGCTCTGGGGGAGCAGACCATGTGGGGAACGCTTCTGCCCCGCGGGGACACCATGCCATGCAGCCGCTCTGAGCCCTCCCGGGTGAAAGGGGAATTCCGCAGCCATTACACCGTGCCACCTGGCCGCTGAGATCGTCCCCCCACCATTCCCACCGGGTCCGCCCGCACTTCCCATCACCATGGAAACCGAGTGGGCTGGCTCTAAAGTCACACCTCCGTGGAGCCCCTAGCGTGTCTGCATCGGGAGTGGCCCTGCCCACGAGCCTGCCTCCAAGGTCGGATCTGAGAAGAGCAGCAGACACCAAAGCCAGAAGCAGAGTGTGGGAAAGCCCCTGCGGGGCCCAACCAACAAAATACAGTGGAAAGAAGCGTGCGAGTGTGTGGGGCCGTGTGAGCAATAGCAAGCAAGCCATCCTGAAAAGATGGTGCTGGCCACACGCCGCAGCCATTTCACAGCAGCTACGAGAGAGAGCCACTTTGTCACCAAGTCCAACAGAAAGCCAACATTTCCCTAGAAACCTTTTCAAAACCTCGCAACCACCGTAGCTCCAGAAGAACCAAGGTTTTCATGTTCCAAAAACTCTAATAAACACACTGAAGGGTTATGATACAAAAGTTAGAAAAATTACAACTGTTTGTAAACTATGCCTTAGAGTTCATAGTACAATACTCATTATGAGTGTTTGCGATTGTTAGGACGAAAATCAATAAGCCTATGACTGGGAAAATGTTCTATTTCTTCTTCAGGGACTAACTGCTGTGCATCAATGAAGCCTTAGTGTGTGTACTGATATGTGTTTTCCTAGTAGTCCTACTAATTATTATTGCTTTGTTTCAAGAAGGATGGTTGAGATCCAAGGGATATCCACTAAGATACTCATTTTAAAAAAATATCAATTTGTCATAACCAAATTACTGTTGCAAAGTTCTTTCACTGAACCCCGCGGGGACACCATGCCATGCAGCCGCTCTGAGCCCTCCCGGGTGAAAGGGGAATTCCGCAGCCATTACACCGTGCCACCTGGCCGCTGAGATTGCCCCCTCACCATTCCCACCGGGTCCGCCCGCACTTCCCATCACCATGGAAACCGAGTGGGCTGGCTCTAAAGTCACACCTCCGTGGAGCCCCTAGCGTGTCTGCATCGGGAGTGGCCCTGCCCACGAGCCTGCCTCCAAGGTCGGATCTGAGAAGAGCAGCAGACACCAAAGCCAGAAGCAGAGTGTGGGAAAGCCCCTGCGGGGCCCAACCAACAAAATACAGTGGAAAGAAGCGTGCGAGTGTGTGGGGCCGTGTGAGCAATAGCAAGCAAGCCATCCTGAAAAGATGGTGCTGGCCACACGCCGCAGCCATTTCACAGCAGCTACGAGAGAGAGCCACTTTGTCACCAAGTCCAACAGAAAGCCAACATTTCCCTAGAAACCTTTTCAAAACCTCGCAACCACCGTAGCTCCAGAAGAACCAAGGTTTTCATGTTCCAAAAACTCTAATAAACACACTGAAGGGTTATGATACAAAAGTTAGAAAAATTACAACTGTTTGTAAACTATGCCTTAGAGTTCATAGTACAATACTCATTATGAGTGTTTGCGATTGTTAGGACGAAAATCAATAAGCCTATGACTGGGAAAATGTTCTATTTCTTCTTCAGGGACTAACTGCTGTGCATCAATGAAGCCTTAGTGTGTGTACTGATATGTGTTTTCCTAGTAGTCCTACTAATTATTATTGCTTTGTTTCAAGAAGGATGGTTGAGATCCAAGGGATATCCACTAAGATACTCATTTTAAAAAAATATCAATTTGTCATAACCAAATTACTGTTGCAAAGTTCTTTCACTGAANNNTTTGCAATTAACCTTTATAAGTCTTAAGTTGATTTAGGAGCATAGCATTCAAATTAAAGCTTAAGGATGTTGCTGTTTGATAGGAAATTTCTGCTTTTAGCTAAAAAGAGTTTTGCAATAAAAACCTTTTGAAGTATAATTTTAGAATATTACTTGTAGTAAGGATCTTTGAAAATATAGCTTTAGAATATATAAAAAGGAAACATGCTGATCTCAACGCGTTAACAAAATATTGAAAAGCAGCTTGAGAAAGGAAGATGAACATCAACTCAAGCATTGATAGTTTCGACCAAGGGAAGCTGGACATCACTGTTATGAGATTTATAGTCCTCGCAATTAAAAAGGTGAACTCGCATCTGGAATCTGGACCTCACCAGCAGCTGGGAGACTTCTTTCTTCTTTCGGACCCCACCATCTGGGGATACTC
>NW_024503080.1:14759-15013 GCF_017590055.1 Onychostruthus taczanowskii
ATAGTCCTTGCAATTAAAAGGTGAACCCGCATCTGGAATCTGGACCTCACCAGCAGCTGGGAGACTTCTTTCTTCTTTCAGAAGCTGGACCCCACCATCTGGGGATACTCTTTTCTGTGATACATCCTGAGAAAAACTAAATCACAATAGTGTAAAGTATTGTGACGTAAAAATTGGGAATAGAAACTGCTTAAAAAGCTTATCAGTACCCCTATAAATACCTGTCTGCCCCAACTATTGGTGTGCAGTTGGAG
>NW_024503081.1:0-556 GCF_017590055.1 Onychostruthus taczanowskii
TGGGGACACTTTGAGGGGGTTTGGGGGACATCAAAGTCACCTTGGGGACAATTTGAGGAGCTTTGGGGACAACCTAAAGGATCTTGGGCACATCGAGGACACCTTGGGGACACTTTCGTTGGGGGCTGGGGACTCTGAGGGGTTTGGGGACACCGTGGTGGCCTCGGGGAGCTGTCACCCCGCTGTCACCCCGCTGTCACCCCGTTGTCACCCCGTTGTCACCGCATTGTCACCGTTTGTCCCCGCAGGGCGTGGGGCGGCGCTACGCGCACGTGGTGCTGCGCAAGGCCGACATCGACCTGACCAAACGCGCCGGGGAGCTCACCGAGGACGAGGTGGCACCTGGGGACACCTTGGGGACACCTTGGGGACACTTTGGGGACATCCTGGGGACACCTTGGGGACAGTTCTGGGGTTTTGGGGTGTTTTAATGCAGATTTGGGGGGGTTTGGGGCCGACATCGACCTGACCAAACGTGCCGGGAGCTCACCGAGGACGAGGTGGCACCTGGGGACACCTTAAGGACACTTTGGGGGCACCTTGGGGACACCTTGGG
>NW_024503082.1:0-559 GCF_017590055.1 Onychostruthus taczanowskii
TGTCATGCCTTGTATTGATTGACCCTTCCTGTGACACTCCCTTGCCTTGCCTTTCTTTACCTTGCCCCTGTGACTTACCCCTCCTTGCCTTTCCCTGCCTCCATCTTGCCCCTCCTTTGCCTTGCCCCTCTTGTGTTTTCTCACCTTGCCTCTCCATTGTGTTGCCTTGTTTTTCCTTGCCCACCTGGGCACACCTGGGCCCCCAGGGCCTTTCCCAACAGGGACTTTCAGTCACTCTGCCCCAGCCTGGAACTGCAGGGGTTATTGTGCACAAAGTGCACTTGGCCTTGCTGACCCTCACACCACTGGTGCTGGCCCATCAATCCAGCCTGTTTGGGTCCTTCTGCAGGGCTGTGTTGGGGTGGTTTTCTATTCCCTGATTATCTGTTCTAGGCCCAGAAATGGTTGCTGTAGCTTTAAGGTGGGTCCAGGGAAGGGGGGAGCCTTGGGTCTTCGATGGGCTTTATTTAAAGCCTCACTGCCCAGGCATCCGTCGTGCTGTGCAGACGGTTTCCTTTTTTTGCTTAGCTAGCTTGGGTTTTATTAGCTTAGGCAAGAA
>NW_024503083.1:0-556 GCF_017590055.1 Onychostruthus taczanowskii
GTCCCGGTCCCGGTCCCGGTGCTGCCCAGAGCAGCCGCGGCATTCCCGGCAGTGTCGTTGGCTGGACTGAGTGTTCAGATTTCCGGATGTTTGGCGGCTTCGTTACTCCCTGTGTCTCCAGAGGGTTCCTTTCCTGCAGGTGTTTGTTTCTGCTTTGGAGAGTTCAGGGACAAGGGGACATTTACCAACCACGCTAATGCGCTTTTATTCTGGCGATTCTGATTTTAATGACGGACTTTTTGACACTATTTGGTGGTGTTTGAACTGTGTTTTTTAATTATATACACGGGTTTGCCTTTAAAAAAAATCTGTAATGATCAATTCGGAAATAAACCATTAGTAGAGACTCAAAAATAAGGATTTTTTATAAAGGAAATGTGGGGGAAATTGCTTCCTAATGGCCCATTCCGTGGGTCTAGGGGTGATTATGGAAAGATGAAGGCACCCGGCAGTGCGGGCACCTGCAGGTAATTATGTCAGCACCCAATTTACTCCTTAATTGGACTTCAGGGTCTCCACACCGGGCCCGAGCGGCGGGGGCTGGAGCACACCGGAG
>NW_024503084.1:0-549 GCF_017590055.1 Onychostruthus taczanowskii
CTGCCTCCAGCTCTTTCAGAAATTAACTAAAAATGAGCATATAAACAAGAACATAGTCAGGATAATTTGGACTCTTTTAAGCATGCATCCAGAATGACTAGAAAAAAAACTGGATAAATCTTCTAATTGGGAAAACATTTTTAATACCACTTATCCTTGTAGAGGGAAGTATAAACTGGTCTGGCAACAGAAAGGGGCAAGTAGACATCATCTCCAAAGAAAATTTTGAAATCCTACGCTAATATTTTACCTGAATCAAAAAACAATTTTTGTGGGTTTTTAGGAAATAAATATTAAAAATTATTTAAAAATAAGAGGAAATACCTTTTCAGAAAAGAAAAATCATTTAGGAACATTGCAAGATATTTACCACAGAGAAGATGCTGTAGCACCTAGTTCTGAAATCCATAACACAAATATAAAAAATATCAGATAGTGTTGAGTTCATGTGCATAATTGCAATTTTACCTGAAATACTTAAGACCTAGGCATTTCCTCTTAGAGTGAAATACATTTATCAAACAATATAAATAACATAAATCCATAAAT
>NW_024503085.1:0-555 GCF_017590055.1 Onychostruthus taczanowskii
GGTTAGGGACCCCCCACCCAAATTGGGAACGCCCCCACCCCCAAACTGGGGACCCCTGACCGGAATTGGGGACCCCCCACCCAAAATTTGGGACACCCGACCCGGAACTGGGGACCCCCTACTCAAAATTGGGGACCCCCGACCCGGGATTAGGGACCCACCCCACCCCCAAACTGGGGACCCCCGACCGGAATTAGGGACCCCCCACCCAAATTGGGGACCCCCGACCTGGAACTGGGGACTCCAGACCCGAAATTAGGAACCCTCACCCCAAAACTGGGGACCCGCCCCCCCCGAAATTGGGGACCCCCGACCTGAAATTGATGACCCCCATCCCCGAATTAGGGACCCCCACCCCAAAACTGGGGACTCCCAACCCAAAATTGGGGTGTCCCCCCACCAAAATTTGTGTGCCCCCCCAAAATTTGGGTGTATCTCTGTGGTTTTTGGGGTCCCTTTGAGGATTTCGGAGTTCCTCTGGGGTTTCCTGGGTCAGATTTTTTGGGGTCCCCGTGACGTTTTGGGGTTCCTCTGTGGTTTTTGGGGCCGGGTTTT
>NW_024503086.1:0-555 GCF_017590055.1 Onychostruthus taczanowskii
GGGTGAAATAGCCAAAAAATGGGGAAATTTGGAACAAAAACGGGGAAAATGGAACCAAAAATGGGGGAATGGAACTGAAAATGGGGAAATTTGGGCAGAAATCGGGGAAATAGCCAAAAAATTGGGGTGAAATAGCCAAAAAATGGGGGGGAAATAGCCAAAAATGGGGAATTTGGGCAGAAATCGGGGGAATTTTGGGCAGAAATTGGGGTGGAATAGCCAAAAATGGGGGTGAAATAGCCAAAAATGGGGAAAATTGGAACAAAAACGGGGAGTTTGGGCAGAAATCGGGGGAGTTTGGGGCAGAAATTGGGGTGAAATAGCCAAAAATGGGGAAAATTGGAACGAAAACGGGGAATTTGGGCAGAAATCAGGGGAATTCAGTCAAAAAATGGGGGTGAAATAGCCAAAAATGGGGAAAATTGGAACAAAAATGGGCAGTTTGGGCAGAAATCGGGGGAATTCAGTCAAAAAATGGGGGTGAAATAGCCAAAAATGGGGAATTTGGGCAGAAATCGGGGAAATTTGGGGCAGAAATCGGGGAAATAGCCAAAA
>NW_024503087.1:0-555 GCF_017590055.1 Onychostruthus taczanowskii
CCAAACCCACCCCAAACCCACCCCAAAAACCAACCCAAAACACGCCAAAAACCCACCTCAAAACACCCCAAAATCCGACTCCAAACCACCCCAAACCCACCCCAGATCACCCAGAGCCGTCCAGTCACAGGAACCCCAAAAACCCCAAAACATCCCCCAAAAAGGGGCTCCAGGCCCGTCTGCAGCGCCAGCTGGGGGACTGGGGGGCAGCACCCCAAAACCGACCCAAAAGACCCCAAAAACCGCCCCCAATCCACCCCAAACCCACCCCAGATCACCCAGAGCCGTCCAGTCACAGGAACCCCAAAAACCCCAAAACATCCCCCAAAAAGGGGCTCCAGGCCCGTCTGCAGCGCCAGCTGGGGGACTGGGGGTCAGCACCCCAAAACCGACCCAAAAGACCCCAAAAACCGACCCCAAATCCATCCCGAACCCACCCCAAATCACCCAGAGCCGTCCAGTCACAGGAACCCCAAAACATCCCCAAAAAGGGGCTCCCGGCCCGTCTGCAGCGCCAGCTGGGGGGGCTGGGGGTCAGCACCCCAAAAACCGACC
>NW_024503088.1:0-555 GCF_017590055.1 Onychostruthus taczanowskii
CCAGGACACTGACCCTGGGCATGGCCACTGCCGGACACTGACCCCAGGGACACGGCCAGGACACTGACCCTGGGCACGGCCAGGACACTGACCCTGGGCACGGCCACTGCCGGACACTGACCCTGGGCACGGCCAGGACACTGACCCTGGGCACGGCCACTGCCGGACACTGACCCTGGGCACGGCCAGGACACTGACCCTGGGCACGGCCAGGACACTGACCCCGGGCACGGCCAGGACACTGACCCCAAGGGGTACACGGTCACTGACCCCAAGGGTGACACGGTCACTGGCCCCAGGAGGGGGACACGGTCACTGACCCCAAGGAGGACACGGTCACTGGCCCCAGGGGACACGGTCACTGACCCCAGGGGACGGTCACTCCCAAGGACACCGACCCCAAGGGGCACACAGTCACTGGCCCCAGGGGACACAGTCACTGACCCCAGGGGACACGGTCACTGGCCCCAGGGGACACGGTCACTGACCCCAAGGGACACACGGTCACTGGCCCCAGGGGACACTGTTCCCCCGGCCAGGCCCAGCCCGTGCGTT
>NW_024503089.1:0-555 GCF_017590055.1 Onychostruthus taczanowskii
GAGGATGGTGCCAGACTTTTCAGTGGTTTTCAGCGATAGTACGAGGAGCAAAGGCCATAAGCACAAGAAGTTTCACCTCAACAAGAGGAAGAACGTTACACTGAGAGCGGCAGAGCACTGGGACAGACTGCTCAGGGAAGTCACAGTCTTCCTGTCTGGAGGTATTCAAAATCCACCTGAACACGTTCCTGTGCCATGTGCTTTAGGTGGCCCTTGCCTTGGCAGGGGGGTTGGAGTAGGTGATCTCCAGAGGTCCCTTCCAGCCCCAGTGATTCTTCCAGGGAAGAAACCTTTGAAATACTTCCTGAGCCTGTGCCTGGTTTAGGCTTGCTCCTGGCAGAGCTCAGGGTCTGACCACCTGTCAGGTAGGGTCAAACACAATTTAACTGGCTCCACATTGGGAACTGCCTGGTGCACCGCCTCCATGGCACAGAATCATGTAGAACACTCCTCCTGTTGCTGCCCAAAGACACAACTGATAGGTGACCTCATCTATGTCTATAAGTATCCTAAGGGAGGGTGACAAGGTTCCACCTGAGCATGAGGAAGAATTTC
>NW_024503090.1:0-561 GCF_017590055.1 Onychostruthus taczanowskii
ATGCAGACATTGAATATCTGCAGATGCCTCAGTAGTGCTGCCTGGTGGAGCTGGGAGTTGCTCCCACCCAGCCACAGCGGCACAGACAGTGCCAGCTCACCAGGGAAGGAGGTGATTTGGACCCTTTCAAAAGAGCAGTCTCATCTTCCTTATCTAGCTTACAGTAGAGCAACCAAATGCTCAAAAAAATCTTCCTTTGGCTTATAAGAAGGGTTTGGGTGTTCTGTCACCTCAGGATTGCCTCGGAAATGCAGCAGCACAAACAGTGTTAGGGTAGACTGTAATTGAATGGAGCAGTACAAACATGATCATTGTCTTTAGCTGCATTGAAGGAAAAATCCATAAATTCTACAAGACATTTATTGGAAGGTAGAGTCAAGAGGAACTTAAAAAAAAAAAAAAAAAGACATTAAGTGTGGTCTTTCCAGCTTTGATCCTGAATACAAAGTTTATGAAGGGATTGGAAAGCTGTCCCCACATGATTTTCTCTGTTTGTGTCAGAGCATTTTCGTTCCCATGTTTGCTCTTTCTTCTCTGAAATGGACTGAGCACTGTGCTGAG
>NW_024503091.1:0-13474 GCF_017590055.1 Onychostruthus taczanowskii
TGGGCACAGACCCTGGGCTGGGATGGGATCGAACCCTAGGCAGAGATGGACACAAACCCTGGGCAGGGCTGGGCACACCAATCGAGCTGAAATGAAAAAGTTCATTTCCGTTTTTAATCTCCTTTCAGTCATTTATCTTACCTGCCTCCTTTGCAAATAGGAAAATCATATCCCTGTCCCAAAATCTTGCCTGCTGAGGCCAAGAAGCCACAGTAAAACATATGTAATTCGATTTTTGAACTTTCACTCAAATCTTAAAATGAATCTTGCTTAAATGTTAACAGGATTTGCTTGTGCCAGACAAAGGTGTGTTGGTGTGTTTAGGTGTGTTGGATGCTTTTTCTTTTGGCTGTACATACTATCAAGGGTCTGGAATATATTTTATCTGTTGATTGTCCTTTCCTAATGCAAGCTATCTATTGGTTTTCATCTAACAACCCAGGGCAGAAAAAAGATAAAGATCTCTATGTAACCACTAATGTGTGTGTGGTAAGACAACACATACTATATAAGTGAAGGGGATGGACATACAGACCAGGCTGGGATGGCTCAAACCCTGGGCTGAGCTGGGCACACAAATTGAGCTGCAGTAGCAAAATTTCATTTCTGTTTTTAATCTCCTTTCAGTCATTTATCTTACCTGCCTCCTTTGCAAATAGGAAAATCATATCCCTGTCCCAACACCTGGCTTGCTGAGGCTGAGCAGCCTCAGTAAAATATCTGTAATTTGATTTTTGAACTTTCACTCAAATCTTAAAATGAGTCTTGCTTAAATGTTAACAGGATTTGCTTGTGCCAGACTATTTTTAGGTGTGTTAGATGCTTTTCCTTTTGGCTGTACTTACTATCAAGGGTCGGGAATATATTTTCTCTGTTGATTGTCCTTTCCTCATGCAAGCTATCTATTCGTTTTTATCTAACAACCCAGGGCAAAAAAAAAAAGATAAAAATCTTTATGCAACCACTAATGTGTGTGTGGCAAGACAACACATATTATGTAAGTGAAGGGGATGGACATACAGACCAATCAAAATGAAGGCTGAAGTAATGTCAGCTATACTGATTTAATAAAGGTATAATAGAAGTGTGTCAGAATAAATAAGGAAATCTAAAAGTTAAATGAGTAAACACTAGTAATCAAATTAGTAAAATAAAAGAATCAAATAAAAAAAGATCAGAAGAGTGTACTGTTAAAGCTGATGAGAGTTTGTTGAAGTTTTACATACAAAAACTGCATGTTTAAGTGAACAAAAGGTGTATATTTAAGGAGCATATCTAGCAATTATTACAAGCAGAGCAATGATGTGATTCTGCTGCTGTCCCACAGAACAACCAGAAGTGGAGACCAAGTACGGGAGAGTCCGAGGGTACCAATTCAAGGTGGACACAGCTGAGAGGACTGTGAATGTCTTTTTGGCACTTCCTTTTGCTAAGCCCCCGCTTGGATCACTGAGGTTTTCCGAGCCCCAGCCACCTGAGCCATGGGAAGGTGTCAGAGATGCCACTTCCTACCCACCAATGTAAGGCAATGATCAAACACACTTGGAAAGTGGTACCCAAACTCTGTGCACTTCCATGACACTGATGTGCACACAGGGCCGTCCATGAAGACAAATGCCTTGGTGCCCCCTCACTGCACCTGCAGCTGTTCCAGTGGATGCATTTCCAAAGACACTCTGTGAGCTGCTCTCTTTACCAAAAGCTGCTGTTTCACAGGCATCAGTGATGAACTGAGATGGAGCAGCACTGACAGACAAAGCTCTGGCTCAGGAGCACTTGGCCATCACTCACCAATCCCTATAAACCTTTGGAGCAGAGACAGAGAGGAGCTGAGGAAATGTTGGAATGCAACAAGAGGGGGAAAATGCTGAGTCAAGTGCTTAAAGAGCATATAAGAAATGCACAACAAATCTGACCTACCTTGTAAATGTCTCACTCCCATTGTCCTACTGCCCTTCTTTAGTGTCTCAGGGCTAAAATCTACCATTGCAAAGTAAAAAGCTATTGGGGATGTAAAATGATTCATTTATATTTTCATATGTATTTCACATACCAATCTAAACGGTGCTGGACATCAGTTTCTGCTTGGCACTTTGTTGGGGAAATGCAAAAAAGCTTCTCTTCACAGCTTTCAGGTTTAGTGAATTCTCTCTTGCCTGTTACTTTTTCATTTATTCAGGTGTCTACAGGACCAAGTACAAGGACAGTTAATTTCAAATATCGCTACCAACAGAAAAGAGAAAGTTCCTCTGCAAGTGTCTGAGGATTGCTTGTACCTAAATGTGTACACACCTGTTTCTACAGGAAAACAGGAGAAGCTGCCTGTAAGCAAAATCCTTATAACACCATGAGCAAAATTATCTGACAGCAAACCTTCAACCTCTGCCACGAGCAGACATGCAGGGGCACTTTTGTAGTGATGATCAACTTACATGCTTTGCCCCAGCAAATATTAGCTGAAATTGAAAGGAGACACAAAATCCTATTTTACAAGTAAAATTGTATTGGCATGTAGCTAAGCAGTGCTTGATTTAATCTACATGATCTGTCCAAAGTCACAGGGCACTGACACAGTGTAGGCATGTAACAAACTCAGTGCCATTTTGTAGCCCTGCAGGCCTGAGATTTTAAAGAGTTCTACAATTTGTGAAATGTAATCTGAAAGAATCAGGAGAGAAATAGCACAGAATGTTATATCTTGGGGTATATTTACTTTTTGTCACCGGGGGCTCTTACCTGTGCTGGGCTGATCTTCTTTTTCTTTTTCCAGGTCATGGTATGGATCCATGGAGGTGGATTAGTTTTTGGAGCAGGTTCATCATATGATGGCTCAGCATTAGCAGCCTTTGACAACGTGGTGGTTGTAACAATTCAGTACAGACTGGGTATTGCTGGGTATTTTAGGTAAGTCGGTTGATCTCAGTTTTTCCAAAGTGATTTCCAAAAGGATGTGTGCAAAGCCTTTGTAAAGAGAAGTGCAGAAGGCTTGCTTATGCAAAGAAACATTTCTGCACTGCACCTGCAAGCGCTGGGGACAATTTGCAGCCCCAAGGCAGCTTCCAGGTCTGTTCTTGTCAGGCTGCTGCTCCAATCTCGGCTTCCCGAGCCATCCATTTGTCAGTCGGGTAGGGAACTTCTGTGTAGAGAATGGCAGATGATTTCTCACAGCACAGATTGTATCTTCCTCTGCCTCTTTGCTTGCATGGAGCATTTGAACAAATCTGTTCTCTCCCTGCAGCACTGGTGATGAGCATGCCCGAGGTAACTGGGGATACTTAGACCAAGTGGCGGCTCTTCGGTGGATTCAGGAAAACATCCTGCATTTTGGAGGAGATCCAGGATCTGTCACTATCTTTGGAGAATCTGCAGGAGGAATCAGTGTTTCTGCTCTTGTAAGTTCACAGTAATATTGAACTGTAATTACTTAGGGAAATGACCCCTCCATCCCTTTTCAGTATCTGCATGGGAAGCCAGCGAGAGCATAGGGATGGTGTTACAGTGACACATCACCTGGGGCTTTGACACAACAACAAGGCAAAACAACAGAGATTTGGAATGATAAAAATGTGCAATTTTCATACTCAAATGTTGTCCTTAAGTAACAGAATTCTATTACTCATCTGCTGAATTAAATTCTGGTTGGTTTGGTTTTTTGTTGTTCACTGTAAAAAACCCTCAAAGTCTAATCTCATGAGAAAAGTCCTTTAGGAGGAGTTGTGGACTCCTGCCCATTTCACTTGTGCAAAGTGATGGAGGTGAATAGTCCTGGCAGCTGCTGCAGCCCTGCAGTTTGTGACCCTGTGATTGTGTAATATCTTTCCTCCAGCATGGAGCACATTGGCTGTGACACTCTCCTTCTCCAGTCCCTCCCTCTTTGGTACAGATCACACCGCCCAGCCAGGCTTCGTTGTACTTGGCACACACATCCCTGTTTCCTTGGCCAAAAGCTCTTTCCTGCCCTCCTGCAGCAGAGCCAGGCTGCCTTGGGCACATCCCATCTGTACCTGCCCTGCAGTGTGGTGCTGGCAGGCGCTGGAAGCAAAGTGCAGGGGAGGGGAAAGGCCCTGAACTCCCCATCCCTGCCAGCGCTGCCAAAGCACTTTGCACAGCTGGACTTTGGTCAGAGGCTGCACAAGGACACTCCTACCACATGGCCTTTCAAAGTGCTCCAAATGGCCACTGCTGATCCTGAAACCCAAAATCCCTGGGTAGAACACAGTCCTTGTCATGCTTCTCCTTGCTTTTTCACAGGTCTTATCTCCCCTGGCCAAGGGCTTGTTCCACAAGGCCATTTCAGAGAGTGGCACTGCAGCCCTGGGCTTGTTCACTGACCAGCCTAAGGAGGATGCACAAGTGGGTATTGGTGGCAATTTTAATTACTTTTTCCAGACAGTTCTGCATATCTTAAACTGTTCTGTCCAGAATATTGAAACATGGTTTCCTTCTTGGGAATCAAAACAGACCATCATTAAAGACAGTAATTCTCTGTGCAAATAGTACATGTTTAATGATGTGTTGCTTTTCAAACACCCAAATATCCACAAAGAGTGAAGAATGAAATGGAAAGGAATATTGTAACATGTAGTGTCTTCAAAAAAACTCAACTTACACTTTTTGGCTGGAAAATGGCATCAGACTCTGCATACTCTTCTCTTCCCCTCCTCTTTGATGCCTGTAGTGTGCCAATAAACAGGTCTTAATTCAGTTGTTTTTTTTTAATTTGAGAACTACAGGCTTCCACCCCTTTCTTTTCTCTTCAACTGCAAGGAGCAATTTCCAGAACCTGGAAGCTGGGACATAAAAGAGACAGCTCCCTCTAATGACACTCTTGCTCCAGCCCAAAAAGACATCCCCAAGATTGATAGAATGTGCTCTCTGATACCCTGCAGATGGTTTATTCTCTAACTCCAGTATGTCACCCAGCCTTCTCAGCCCAGCATGTTATTTACCAGAATTGTCTTTGAATATTTCTGTATCAAAACATCTTGGAGGCAGAGGTTTTCCCCTTCTGCCCAGCCCGTGGTGTGAAGGATTGTGAGGGCTTCCAGTGCCCTGCCTCTGGAGCTGGGACAAGCCAGGCTCCAGGAACCTTTGTGCAGGAGCTTTGGCAGCTCCTGCTGGACTCAGTGTCTCATAGAGCCAGACAGAGGAAATGTGGCCAAAACTGTTTGTTCTCACTGCTTGCAGAAAATTGCTGCTGTCTCTGGCTGTGAAAAATCCAGTTCAGCTGCAATGGTTGAATGCTTGAGAGGAAAAACAGAAGAAGAACTACTACAGGCAACACAGAAAATGGTAGGTGAAATGATACCTCTTGCATTTAAATGACCTCTCAGACTTTTTCATCCCAAAGAATACTCTGTGGGATGTAATAGTAGAAGAACCTGAAGTGGATGTAAAATCTGACTTTCTTGACTTTTTCAGCACGACTGACAGATCTGCAGTGAATTCTTGCCTGAAAAGTGCAAACAGGTTCCTGCCCTTCCGTTCTGCATGCACATGGCGTTACCTGTGGTTTGCTGTGTGCTGTTTTTATTACGGCAGGGGTTTCTCGGGGTCTCTCTGACTCTGGCTGCCATACGTGTCCCGGATAACGAAATACCACTGAGCACAACCTGTCCAGGTGTCCCAGGCAGGCTCCCAGCCACAGACAGTCTTAGCAAGCAGCTCAGCTCTTCAGTGAGATCAGCTCTTTGGTGAATTCAGCTCTATAATGATTTCAGCTCTTGGCTCGCTAAGTGCCTCGGCACACGCAGGAGAGAGAGAAGAGTTGTGTGAGGTTCCACAGAGGTGTCTTTATTGGCAGCTTCTGCAAAGAGTCACAGTGACAGCTCTTCTGCAGAACAGCACAGAAGTGGGTGTTTATATAGGGTATAGGGGTTTGGGGAAACATTCCAATAGTAAAGGTCAAGGTGAATATGACCTATGGTCTTACAGAGAGATAACGAGGGTCCGAAGGCAGAAGAGAGGGGCTTCTTTGGTCCAGTCATCATGACTTGGCATTTCTTATCTTAGGCAACCGACCACCAGGGAGGCCTTGCAGGCCCTGTGCCTGCTACAGTGCTCTACCAGGGCAAGGAAAATAAAATGGCACAGATGATGGCACAGATGATTCCGGAGGACCTGAAATCAAATAATACATTATGTCCTACTTAAAAGTTCTTATCACAATGCTTATGTGCCTTTGAAACTTCAATACAGAAATTATTTTTGTACCACTGTTCCACACATCATGGCCATATTGAACTAAGAAAACATGTAAATTTAACATAATGATTTCTGCTTCACAAACATCATAGATATCATGGCACAGATGATCCAGGAGGACCTGAAAATCAAACCATATATTATCTCCTACTTAAAAGTTCTTATCACAATGCTTATGTGCCTTTGAAACTTCAATACAGAAATTATTTTTGTACCACTGTTCCACACATCATGGCCATATTGAACTAAGAAAACATGTAAATTTAACATAATGATTTCTGCTTCACAAACATCATAGATATCTTCACAGTTTTCAGCCTAGTGCAAAAAATCAGTAAGAAAAAAAATTGAGATGGCTTGGAAACCATTACTTTTTGTATTTTCATTGGGCTTCACTTTGGAACTGCAGTAAAAAATCTGAACTTCTTTTAGAAGCAAATAGAATGCATTAATGAAGCTTTCTTTTTTCCCTTTTTGTTCAGGATTTCTTTTTCATCAGTGCATGTGTAGATGGTGCCTTTTTTCCAAAGAGTCCCAGGGAATTACTATCTGAAAAATCAATCAATGAAGTCCCATACATCATAGGAGTAAATAACTATGAATTTGGATGGATAATTCCTATGGTAAGACATTAAAAAGGTTGTTATTTAAACATCATTTTGTAAATAGAGGCTGTTTTATTAAGTATGAATCTTTGTATCACACAGATGATGAAATATCCTCCTTTTGTGGATGGTCTGGATAAAGATGTTGCACGTCAAATTTTACAGAGCAACTTAGCAATATTCATTAAGGTAAGAGACCAGTTTCAGAATAACCCATAGAAATATAATGTTAATCTTCACAGAACCTCCTGCCTAATGCAGAAAATCAGAGAAATGTTAAGATGGCTTGGATAACGTTATTTCTTGTATTTTCATTAGGCTTCACTTTGGAACTGCAGTAAAAATCTGAACTTCTTTTAGAAGCAAATAGCATGTTTTAATGAAGCTTTCTTTTTCTTTTTTCCCTTTTTATTCAGGATTTATTTTTCAGCAATGGATGTGTAGATGGTGCCTTTTTTCCAAAGAGTCCCAGGGAATTACTATCTGAAAAATCAATCAATGAAGTCCCATACATCATAGGAGTAAATAACTGTGAATTTGGATGGGCGTTGCCTATGGTAAGAGAATTATAATGTTGTTATTTAAACATCATTTTGTAAATAGAGGCTGTTTTATTAAGTATGAATCTTTGTATCACACAGATGATGAAATATCCTCCTTTTGTGGATGGTCTGGATAAAGATGTTGCACGTCAAATTTTACAGAGCAACTTAGCAATATTCATTAAGGTAAGAGACCAGTTTCAGAATAACCCAGTGCTGCTGCTTTGCTGGTTGGGCTGTTTTTACCCCTGGAGGGACACATTTCACAGGGAAATGCCATTGTGCTGGACAGCTCCATGAACTGGGGCAGAAACAGGCACCGAGGTGCTGCATTCCTGTTACCTCTAGTGACTGGAAACACTCTCTACACTTCCAGCCTAAATGCCCCTCTTCTTCAAAAGGAGTTCTGTGGGAATCCAGGAGTGGTGCACGTACCTAAACAAGGCTTCTTGGGATATTTCAGATACCCCCAGGTTATGCAAGACATGCAGAGTTCCAGCAGGTGTGGCAGGAGACCCAGGGGACACAATCTCCTGAAGCAGTAGCTGGGCGCTGGAGAGGAAAGCCCAAGAGATTTGGGGTGCACTGACACCCTCATTCAGTTTCTCGAGGTTTTGCTTCCCTGTAATTTACAAATCTCTTGCCTTTCTGGTGCCTTTGTGCTCTCCTGAAACTACTCCATAGGAAAGTACAGATGAAGAGGTAAGAATTAAGGACCCTAGAAGCAGGGCCAGTACTTGCCAGGACCTTCAATGACACAAACATCCGCCATGACCATGGAAACGCAGAGCCCAGGCGTGTTCTGCACAGGAGAAATTCTGGTCATCTACAACAACCAATGGATTTTATGAAATCCAGCAGGATTTCTGTGCTGTTATGAAGGTGTTTCCACAGGAGAGAGAACAATCAGCATCACTGGTTGCTGTTTATCTGAAGGCAGTTGAGCCTTTGATCTTGCATCCCTCTCTTCCCTGAGATCACCTGTATCCATAGCTGTGTAACCCCAATCTGAGCTCCCAGCCACACTCTGACACAGCTGGGGGTTTTCTCTGAAAGCTGTTGTTTGGGGATTAGCCAGGGATGTGCTGAGGCCACACTCACCCACTGCTGTTACTCCCTGTAATATTCATCATCATTAAAATGGTTTTTATTGCTGTTTCAGGGCCTGACGTCTGAGGTTGTTGACAGAGTGTACAAGGAGTACATGGGGGATGCAGAAAGCCCTGCCCAGGTCCGAGATGGCCTCCTGGATGCAATGGGAGATGTCTACTTTGTCATCTCAGCTGTGGAAGTGGCCAGACACCACAGAGGTAAGCCAGCAGCCTCAGAACAGCTGTAGAATTCAGTCTGGGGGGGCTGTGGGCAGTGTGCAGCACTTCTCACTATCCAGAGAACTGCTAGTGTTTTTATTTAAGCCATACGGTTTTTCATGAAAGTTTATCATCTTTGGAGCAGTATTTTCAGCTCTCAAAACAGCACTTTTCTGTATCCTCTAGATGCTGGCAACCCAGTCTACTTTTATGAATTTCAACATCGACCGAGTTCAGCGGAAGGTTTGGTACCAGAGTTTGTAAAAGCAGATCATGGAGCTGAGGTTGCCTTTGTCTTTGGAAAGCCATTCTTAGCTGGTGATGTACCCATAGTTACTCCATATTCCTTTTAGAATCTCATTATTACTCATATCAATTACTGCAGGCCCTTAGAATAGAATTTCTCTCTTACAAGCATCAAAAACCTTTTACATACAAAAAGCATACCTTATATATCATAAGCATCATTATGAGCATAAACATTTCCGTCTTCAGTAGTAGATACTTTTCATTACATCATTCATCTGCAGGTCTCTCCTAGAAAAACCTCCAACAGTTCAGGGCAACCTGGAGAAGTGTTGCAATTGATGTAGCTGATACTCATTTTTTAATTTCTAATGTGGCCCTTTCATCTCTCCTTTGCAGGAGGTGCTACAAAAGGAGAAAATGAGCTCAGCAGAACTGTTATGAGATACTGGACCAACTTTGCTAAAAATGGGTGAGAATCACTATGCTAATTACAGCTCAAGTTCAGCCTGTGCTGCCCAGAACATACTTACCTGCCTGAAGCAATACTTATATGGTGCTTCTTAGAAATTTGGCAGAATTTAAGATAAATATTGAAGCAATTTCTCTTCCTAATGGTCTTCTTAAAGCAACCTGCAGACATGAGGAAGAAAAAAATCTAAGAGCAGTTACTCCATCTGCAATGGAGTTTTAGATCTAAAATTAATGGCAACTATTGCACTTTTGCTGTTCCACTGATGAGCATTTTCAATAAATGCTGTCAATTTATTCAGGTACCAGAATCACATCATCTGGGCTCACCTGCTGGCTTTCTGAAATGCTCTGAACCTGAGCAGTCAGAGAGCAATGGATTGGCAAGTGGAGAGCTAACTTTTCCTCTTATTATTTCCAGAAATCCCAACGGAGAGGGCTTGGTCCATTGGCCTCAGTATGACCTGGAGGAAAAATACCTGGGAATAGACCTGGAGCAAAAGGCAGCAGAGAAACTGAAAGTGCACAGAATGGAGCTTTGGGCACAGCTCATAAAACAAAGTCAGACTGGAAGGAGAAAACACACAGATTTATAAGATCCATGGATGCTACAGTTTGCTTTAAAACACAAAGGAAAGTCAAAGAAAATGGGTTTGACAGCATACAGAGTAATAATCACCTTCTAACTCACTGTTGTGTAATCTGCTGTCCTAATCACAGTGAAGGGAGAGAAACAAGGGGCATTTGGAATGTTTGTCAGACTGAAAATTACTATTTAATGAAGCAAGCAAAAAAAACCCCACAATCTTTCCATGTCCAGACAGAAGCGCAGAGTGGAATTTTGGGCACAGCTTGGGAAACAAAGTCAAATTGGAAGGAGAAAACACACAGATTTATAAGATCCATGGATGCTACAGTTTGCTTTAAAACACAAAGGAAAGTCAAAGAAAATGGGTTTGACAGCATACAGAGTAATAATCACCTTCTAACTCACTGTTGTGTAATCTGCTGTCCTAATCACAGTGAAGGGAGAGAAACAAGGGGCATTTGGAATATTTATCAGACTGAAAATTACTATTTAGTGGAGCAAGCAGAAAAACCCCCCACAATCTTTCCATGTCCAGACAGGCCACGGTACCTACTCAGTGCATATCAAAACTGAATACTGAGGTGGGAATGGGCAAATGAACTGAAATCTATAGGAAATGATCTATACAGAATATACCCTAAGTGTCAGACTATTTTATAAGCTTATGCCCTTCTTCTTGCAGAAGAGCATGGTCAGTTGTCCTTCCTAGAGACTCTTTCTGCTTTCTGTAGCTGGAATTAGGCAGCAGAGAAAGAGCATCCCTCACATTACACCTGTGGGGCGGGCTTGACACCTCGCAAAAGAGGACAGAAAATCTCTACCTGTTTTATTGCTTTGTGATTGTTATAAATAAATGTTGCTTTGATTTTCTGGAACTACCTTTTCTTTCACTTAACTGACAGAGGCCAATTGCCAGGTCAAGTCACACGCGAGAAGCCAGAAACATGCCCAGGTTCTTTCTTCCACCTAAATGGTTTCAGGTACGAATCTTTTCAGGTTTCTGTGCAGGACCTGAGGCTTATGGCTCTTTCACAAACTCTTCTGGGGTGTGACTGTGTGTCCTTCTACCCTTCCTGGCAAATGCCCACTCCAGTGGCTGCAGGAGGATGCAGTGCTGGCAGGACAGATGCCCACGGAGGCAGAGGGGGGAGCAAAGGCTGCAGGTGCTCCCTGCACGTTGCTGGCCCAGCACCACCAGAGAGAAGATCTGCTGACATGCTGAGTGTGACCCCCAGCCTCCCACAGCTGGGGAAGGGGTCAGGGCACACAGGGAGGGCAGTGCCTTTTTTGCCAAGTTCCATGGCAAGCAGGATACAAAGGAGCAATGTAGGAAGGCAGGAGAGCTCTCCTCATGACCATAAACAAACAAGCAAACAGCCCTACTCCAACCACCCCTTCAGCTGGTGCCCAGCTCCCACATCCCACAGCACCCCGGGGCTCTCACAGGGACAGCCCAAGCTCCTGCTGCAGGTGTTGACTCCTTTGGAAGTGTCTTCCTCTTCCTCCTCACCTCTGGGTGCACTTGCTTTTGTACACCTGTGGATCTCAAGCAGTGCCATCTGCACTACCTGGACACCCCCTTTTGTGCATTTTCCATACCTTTGTGAAGAACACCTTTTTTTTGATTCTCAGAAACAAGAATCTAACATAGCTGCGAAGGATTGGTGTGAAGATGCAGATGACTGGGGAGCCTGTGATGGAGCAGAGGCTCCTGCATGTGCCTCCCTTGAGCTACTTGGCCTGAAGGAAGCTGTGAGCAGTGAAGTGGAGTGTGCATGCCAGCTCCAGCAGCTCCACCTGTCTGAGCCTGCCAATGGCCCAGGTTCCAACATAATACATCCTGCAGCCAGGGAGGACATGGATGGCCCAGGTGCCCTGGACACACATCCTGCAGCCAGGGAGGACATGGTGATGGCAATGGCTGCTTCAGCTCCTGTGTTCCAGCCCTTCTACATTAATGTTGTGGATGAGGAAGATTACATGGGTTTCCTTGATACAGATCATGCAGATCAGCTACTGAAGGAGTATCAGCAGAGAGAGTGTGTTGATTTGGAACAGATGATGTCAGAAAGGTGAGAACAGGTCTGCGTTTCATGGTCAAATGGAAGGAATTGTGTGGTGGTTTCCTGTATGCTGACTGAGAATCTAAATGGGACTCCCACAAAAGCTGAATGGTGTTGTCTGGAACTCCTTTAGGAACCATTGGGGTGCTGTGCAGGAAGAGCAGAGCAGTGCACCCAGTGCTGCCAAACCTGGAGTTACTCAAAGGTGGTTGTAGCTCTGCTGTTTCTGAGTGACTGAGCAGTGGTCACGGGCTCCAGGTGGTGCAATGGATGGTCAATCTCTGAAAGAAGATCTGTGCCAAATGCCACGACTTTATATCATGACATTTCACGCTTTTTTCTTTACAGGGCTAAAGCTTTTCTTAGGTTTCAGTTGCTTTTTTAGGAGTTTAAATTTTTAGGGATTTTGGCTAGAGAGCTGGCTGATGGAAAGACACCTGAAGGTTTAGAAAAGGTTGCCTGAAAAACAGTTGTTGAGCGTGGTTACTGAAAACATTTTCTTCAAAAAATATTTAACTTAGGTGGTCACGGTGAGGACTTTTGGCCTCTTGTGCCTGGATTGGGGACAGCATTGAATTTGTTTATAGCTAAAGCTGCTGCCAACTGCAGAATCTGCACAGAAGACTTTTCAGCAGTGGGGGTCCTGTTGATTTTTGTTGACTGTTACAAAATCGTAGAACTTTAACTAGGCTTGATTCAAAATTGAAAAACACAACATCATAATTTGAAAAGCACAAAAATGTTTGAGAAGTTATTAGAGGAAGGGAGTTTTGATGGAATACAGCAGATATCTGGTGAATTTGAGTCCTATGTGATAGTTGAAAACACTGTTAGTAACTGTAAGAGACCAGAAACCAAAGAACTAAAAGAAAAATGTTCACTTGCAACTGTGGTATTCACATTCTCTGAACAGAGAGAGACATCATTCTCTCTGCCAGGATTTTTCCTGGGGAAGGCAGTGTGAAAACAATTCTTATCTCTACTTGCTGCCCCTATTGCTTTGCACCTGTGGAATGTGTTATGGAGATTGTTTACCACGAGTGATTTATTAATTGGACTCTGCTGATGGTTGTTTGGATTGATTGGCCAGTTGGGTCAAAGCTGTGTTCTGACAGTCTCAGAAAGTCAGTGGTTTCCTTTAGTATCTTTTTAGTATAGAGGATCTCTTTAATAAAGTATCTCTTTATTGTAATGTAGTATTACTGTAATATAACCTTGCTTAATGAAGCAATTGATCAGCCTTCTCAATCATGGAGTCAGAGCACATTATTCCCTATCTTGGGTTCACCCTGCATCGATATGCAACCTCTAACAGCAATTTTCTCTTAACACATATATCTTTCTTCAGTGTATTTAGTATAATTTAATGTAAGTTTAGAGTCCTCATTGTTTTCTCAGCACCTCAGGGTCATAGCATTGCCCATCTGCCAGTGCACAGTGAGCA
>NW_024503092.1:0-555 GCF_017590055.1 Onychostruthus taczanowskii
CCTCAATTTTAGAGCTGAATTCGGGTTCTTCCCTGAATTTTGGTGCTGAATTTGGGGTCCCCCCCTAAATTTCAGAGCTGAATTTGGGGTCCCCCCCTCTTTTTTCGGGCTGAATTTGGGGGCCCCCCTCAATTTTGGGGCTGAATTTGGGATCCCCCCTCAATTTGGGGGCTGAATTTGGGGTTTTCCCCCCAATTTTGGGGCTGAATTTGGGGTCCCCCTCTCCTTTTTGGGGCTGAATTCAGGTCTTCCCCCCAATTTTGGGGCTGAATTTGGGGGTCCCCCCAATTCCGGGCTCCCGCTCGGGGTGGCTGAATTTGGGTTTCCCCCCAATTCCGGGCTCCCTCTCGGGGTGCCGGGTGTCTCCTGCCCAGTTTTTTTTTGGGGGGGGTGATTTTGGGGTGCCCCGGATTTGGGGAGGGGTCCCACCTTGCGCAGGGCGCTGTAGGACTCCTCGTCGAAGAACTTCACCTCGTAGGTGCCCGACTGCGCCTGGCGGTGCTCCAGGCTCCAGGACACCTGGGGGGGTGGGGGGCTGCGACCACCAGGACCCCT
>NW_024503093.1:0-555 GCF_017590055.1 Onychostruthus taczanowskii
CCTGACCCCGCTGCCCCCCCCGGGTTATTTTTAGCTCCGGCGTCAGCGCCGGGAGCCGGAGGGGGGGCGAGACCCCCAAAACCGGGGAGGGGAGACCCCAAAAGAGCGGGGGGAACAGACCCGCAAAAGCGGGGGGAATCGGCCCCCCAAAACCGGGGGATCGACCCCCACCAAAACCGGGGAGGGGAGACCCCAAAAGAGCGGGGGGAACAGACCCGCAAAAGCGGGGGGAATCGACCCCCAAAAGCGGGGGGATCGACCCCCAAAACCGGGGGAACCGACCCCAAAACCGGGGGAACCGACCCCAAAACCTGGGGGGAGACCCCAAAACAGCGGGAGATCGACCCCCAAAATCGGGGAACCGAGCCCCAAAACCGGGGAGATCCCGACCCCCAAAAGCGGGGGGAATCGACCCCCAAAACCGGGGGGATCCCGACCCCCAAAACCGGGGGGAATCGACCCCCAAAACCGGGGGGATCGACCCCCAAAACCGCCCCACACCGACCCCCAAAACCGGAGGTCTCCCACCCCTCCCCAGCCCCACATTTTGGGGGT
>NW_024503094.1:0-555 GCF_017590055.1 Onychostruthus taczanowskii
CCCAAAAAAACACCAAAAAACCCCAAAACACCAAAAAAACCCAGAAAAACAACAAAAAACTCCCCAAAGTCCACAAAAACAACAACAAAAAAACCAAAAAAAACCCAAAACAACCCCAGAAAAAGCCCCAAACAAAACCCCAAAACAACAACAAAAAACGAAAGAACCACCAAAGAAAAAAACACCATAACACCAAAGAAAAAAACACCAAAAAACCCCAAAACAACAACAAAAGAAAACCCCCCAAAAAAACTCAAAAAACCCCAAAAAAACACCAAAAAACCCCAAAAAAACCAAACAAAAAAAACACCAAAAAAAACCCCAAAACAACAAAAAGCCCCAGCAAAAACAACAAAAGAACCCCAAAATCCCAGAAAAACAACAAAAAAAAATCCCCAAAAAAACCCAAAACAACAAAATAATGCCAGAAAAAAAAACCCCAAACAAAACCCCAAAACAACAACAAAAAACGAAAGAAACAACAAAGAAAAAAACACCAAAAAACCCCAAAACAACAAAAAAACCCAGAAAAAAAACCCCAGAAAAAAAAAAAAC
>NW_024503095.1:0-549 GCF_017590055.1 Onychostruthus taczanowskii
AAAAAAAAAAGAAAGAAAAATTGTATGTATTTGTGCTTAGAAATTATAATGCAGTATGTAAATAGTGTAAGAGAACAATTTTTATAAAATTTTGAATTTAATTAATATCTTTGATACGTTTAAACTACAATCCAATAAACTTCCTGATCTGGATTTTTATCTTACTCACTGACTGCGCAGAATTATGCAAGGAGTAGAAGATTACTTTGTGAATATAAATAAATGAGTGAAATATAAACTGCATTTGCAACATGCTTAATTCAATTCAAGCAGAAATTACTTGTATACTTTCAAAATAATCAAAGTGGAATAACAGTTGCCACAGAATGGAAGTATTCTACAGAATTATCAACGGGGGAGAAAACAAATAAGAAATTTCTTTTCTGACTATCAGTTTCTAGATAAGAAACCCTTTAAATACTCTCTTACTAAGTTAGTCATTATGTGAGATCACATGAGAGAATGGTAGTTAGGCTGAAAGAGAACAACAATTTATTACTTGAAATATTACCTGCCACAACAAAGAACAATGCAGCATTCCAGTTTCAT
>NW_024503096.1:0-555 GCF_017590055.1 Onychostruthus taczanowskii
AAATTTGAAAAAAAATCCCAAAAAATTATTTTAAAACTTCCTTAAAAATACCAAAAAAACCAGAAAATAATCCGCAAAAAATCGAAAAAATTAAAAAAAAAAATTAAAAAAAAAATCTGAAAAAAATCCAAAAAAATCCCCCAAAATCCCGGCCCACCCCCAACCCGTAATTTCCATATTTTTAATTTTTTTTTCCCGTTTTTCCCCTTTTTTCCCCCAATCCAGCCCACGGACGACATCGTGCTGATGGCGCAGACGGGAATTTTCCCCTTTTTTCCCCCAATCCAGCCCACGGACGACATCGTGCTGATGGCGCAGACGCTGCCCCCAAAAAAATCAGAAAAAATTCTCCAAAAATTCCCAAAAATTTCTCAAAAAATTCTCAAAAAAAAATCCCAAAAATTCTTTTAAAAAATCCCCAAAAACAGCAAAAAAAATTCTTAAAAACCCCCAAAAAATCAGAAAAAAAGTCAGAAAAAATCCCAAAAAATTCCCAAAAAATTCTCCCAAAAAATCCCCATAAACAGCAAAAAAATCCCTTAAAAATCCCCAAAA
>NW_024503097.1:0-554 GCF_017590055.1 Onychostruthus taczanowskii
TGTCCCCAAGGGGGGTGACAGTGTCCCTAAGGAGGGGGACACACCATCGGGGTGGGGACACAGCCCTAGGAGGGGAGGGACGCTGCACCCGGGAGGGGACACAGCGCCTGGGGGTGACACTGTGCCCTCCGTGCGCCCCCGGGGACACGGCAGGGACAGGGTGGGGACACCCTGGGGACACCGTGGGGACACCCTGGGGACACGGTGGGGACACCGTGGGGACACCGTGGGGACACCCTGAGGACACCCTGGGGACACCTTGGGGACATCCTGGGGACACCCTGGGGACACCGTGGGGACACCCTGGGGACACCCTGGGGACACCCTGGGGACACCCTGGGGACACGGTGACACGCACACCGGTGCCGCCCTCGCTCGCGTGTCACGTGCTCGCCCCAGGTGCGCTCACCTGCGCTCCCCCGTTTTCCCGCCAGAGGGCGCGCTCGGTTTAGCCCCGCCCACCCCTGCCCGGGCCCCGCCCCCCGCGCCTCTCCGAGTCCTCCCGCCCGGTAGGGGACGCCGCGCCTCCTCCCCGGCCGCGCATGCGCACACGG
>NW_024503098.1:0-562 GCF_017590055.1 Onychostruthus taczanowskii
AAAAATGGAAGATATGTTCACTGATTACAGTATAGAATATATCCTCATCAGATAAATTCACATTGATTCCAAAGAAGGACCAATGCAATGGGTTACAAGGCTGAGACAAGTAGAGCATGTTACTACTAATTATCAGTAAAGAAACCTGGACAAAATCCTTTGCCCATGAGAGGTTTCTTTGCCAACCAGAAAAATGATGCTCTGAGAATTAAAAATTAAATACAATTTCAGTGGAGCAAGAGTTTGTCACATCAGTTACCAAACGACAGAACACAAAATAGTGACTAAACACCAAAACTCCTCACCTTGCTTGTTAGGCTGTCTGCCAATGTCTCTGACTGCCTCTGAACCTTCAACAAGTGTTCTTCCCTTTCTTTACAAGTCTCTACCATTTGCTGAAGCTCATCCTTCTCCTTGTTAAGTGAAGTGATTCTCTCAAGCTGCTGACACACTTGCTCACTCATTGCCCTTTCGGTTTGTTGCTTTTCCGCCAGGAGGTCGCCATACTCAGCTGAGACACGAGTCAGGTTTTCAGTGACTTCAGTGAGCTGGAAAGAACAAA
>NW_024503099.1:0-554 GCF_017590055.1 Onychostruthus taczanowskii
ATGACATCCTGTCGTCTGTCCTGCATTACTACACAGCAGATCCAGTCAAGAATAAGGACTGTGGCACCTGAAACGTATTCTCTCCTCCAAATGCACCACTGCCTTCCCTCCCGAGCTCCTGGCCCAGCCTCCTCCCAACTCAGGGCGGCTCCGGGATGGCGGCAACAGCTGGGTACCAACGAGCCCGAACGGCCCCCTCGAACACCCCGGGCTGCGCCCCACGGGCCCCTCAGCCAAGGGCCAGGCGGAGCCGGGCGCGTCTCTCCCGCGGCTCGGAGGGGCTTTGCCCCGCGGAACCGCCGCTGTCCCCGGCCCCGTGTCCCCGCTCACCATGGCGATGACGGCGATGAAGGCGACGAGGGCCGCGGTAGCGATGCCCGGCCCGCCCCGGCAACCGAAGCGCCGCCCCCGCGCCGGGCCCGCTCTGGGCGGGAGCGGACGCGACACGCGGGGCGCCCCGCCCGCCGCCGGACGCGGAAGCCGCCGAGGCGACAGCCGTGGGGTGTCTGACATCGCTGCTGCGGGCCGGTCTGTCGGGGCCGGGGCCGGGCGGG
>NW_024503100.1:0-554 GCF_017590055.1 Onychostruthus taczanowskii
ACAAGACAGTACTGTGTCTTGTGCCTTTCTAATTTTACTTTTTCTTCCTCCATAACCCAAATTCCATGTGTGTTCCAAAACCTCCATCAGTTTTAGGAGGGAGGCAAATATCCAGTGTGGCCCCATATGAGCTTCATCACACCATCCCAGGCTGTCCTACAGTGTATTTTCTCTTTTCTCTGTCCACCCCAGTTCCCACCAGCTCTTCCCATGCCCCACAGATGGGCTGGTGAGTTACAGCTCATTATTCCCTATATTTTGCTCCTTTTAATGGATGCAGGTGCACACACTGCTGCACTGCTTTCCCCAGGAGTCCACAGCTCTTCATCATCCTATTAAACTGATTCCATTTTTGCCATCATTTTCACATTAAGATGATCTGCTTTGACTGCACACACAGAGATGTTCAAATTATTTGTTGCGAACAGCTGATAGAATTTAGGTCTGTTTGCTCACAAATTACCCCCTGCCTGTTTGAAGGGTTAGAGAGCTGCTGAGTCACTGGAGTTATCCAAGATATTTCAGGTATTTTGGGCCAGAGGGGCACCACTGTT
>NW_024503101.1:0-554 GCF_017590055.1 Onychostruthus taczanowskii
TTCAATGCATCTCTCTCTGCATCTCTCTCTCTCTGCTGCTCACATAGCTCTAATCATTAGGACCCGATCACTTCAGCAATGATGAATGCGTTGACAGGGTCTTTTTTGCATCCGGTTGTTCAGGAATCATTGTTCCTGTCACACAATAACTATAATTACTGCTTTTCTAGACCTTTGGCTGATTGTCTTAGCAGAAGAAAAAAACCAGAACTAGCAGAAAAGGGAGGGTGCAAAATCAGACATCTTGGAAACAAAAATAACCTCTTGCCTCTTGCTATTGAGGCAAGTTGCTCCCTTTAGGTCAGAGCCCATATGCACACACATGTGCGCACATTACTTCCACAGTGCCTGGGGTAGTTGGGTAGTTTGTTTAGTTTTAAATTGGCCAAAGTAGACGAAGGGTGGCAGAAGGTTATTTTCAATCTGTTAATGTGTTATGGGAGACTGTTGCAGCAAGGAAGCATAGAAGATGGGGGAAGGCAGAGGGAAGGTGAAACAAGTTTGTTTGAACTGAAGGAACTCATGATGTGAGAATTTCAAAGCTCCTTGTACCA
>NW_024503102.1:0-587 GCF_017590055.1 Onychostruthus taczanowskii
GGCTCCAGTCCCCCCAAGTTGCTGGCTACAGTCTCCTCATATCCTGGCTCCAGTCCCACCAGTTCATGGCTCCAGTCCTCCCAGTTGCTGGGTCCAGTCCCCCCCAGTTCGTGGCTCCAGTCCCCCCAGTTCATGGCTCCAGTCCCCCCAGTTCCTGGCTCCAGTCCCCCCAGTTCCTGGCTCCCCCTCACCAGCTCACCTTTCTCTGCAAGGCTGACAGGACAGTACTGTCCACACTCCCCCAGCTGTCCCTGCAGCTCCTTGGGAGTGATACACAAACCAGCAATGCTGGTTGCTTTTCCTGTTAATGAAAGCAATTAATGTTTAATTTATGAGAGACACCCAGTTCCCGGCTCCAGTCCCCCCCAGTTCCCGGCTCCAGTCCCCCCAGTTCCTGGCTCCAGCCCCCCCATTGTCGTGGCCCCCTCACCAGTTCCTGGCTCCAGTCCCCCCAGTTCCTGGGTTCCCCTCACCAGTTACTGGCTCCAGTTCCCCCCAAGTTCGTGGCTCCAGTCCCCCCCAGTTGCTGGGTCCAATCCCCCCCAGTTCCTGGCTCCAGTCCCCCCAGTTACTGGCTCCAGTTCCCA
>NW_024503102.1:1984-6350 GCF_017590055.1 Onychostruthus taczanowskii
CCAGTTCCTGCTCCAGTCCCCCCCAGTTCCTGGCTCCAGCCCCCCCATTGCCGTGGCCCCCCAGTGCCCGGTGGGACCCCTCCTTGCCACATTCCCTGTCTGAGCCAGGCCGGTCTCTGTCACTGCTGGCTCCCCTCCATTGCCAAGGACAAGCTCAGACAGCTCCCCCCTGTTTCTGGGTGCCCTCTCAGAGACCCCCCCCCATTCCTGGGTCCCCCACTCAGGACAAGGACCGACCCCCCAAGTCATCGGGGTATCCCCTCACCAGGATGGGGCTGGGCTGGGTCCCCCCCTCAGGAGGCCAAACTGTGCTCATGGAGACCAGCCCAGACCCCTCCCCAAACTGCTGGGCTGCCCTTCAGGACAAGGCCAGACCCCCTCATGGAGACCAGCCCAGAGCCCCCCAATTATGGGGGTTCCCAGGATGGGACCAGGTCCCCCCCTCAGTGCCGAGTTACCCCTCAGGAGGTAAGGCAAGACCCCCCCCCCCATTTTCTGGTCCCCCCTCACCAGGACCAGGTTTCCCCTCAGGAAGCCAAATCCCCCCTCAGTGTTGGGTTTCCCCCTCATGGAGACCAAGCCAGACCCTCCCCAAATTGCCGGGTTCTCCCTCAGGACCAGGTCGGACCCCTCTCAGTGCTGGGTTCCCCTCATGGAGACCAGGCTGGACACCCCTCCATTTCCCAGTCTCCCCTCACCAGGACCAGGTCTCCCCTCAGGAAGCCAAATCCCCCCTCAGTGTTGGGATTCCCCCTCACAGAGACCAGGTCGGACCCCTCTCAGTGCTGGGTTCCCCTCATGGAGACCAGGCGGGCTGGGCTGGGTCCCCCCCTCAGGAGGCCAAACTGTGCTCATGGAGACCAGCCCAGACCCCTCCCCAAACTGCTGGGCTGCCCTTCAGGACAAGGCCAGACCCCCTCATGGAGACCAGCCCAGAGCCCCCCAATTATGGGGGTTCCCAGGATGGGACCAGGTCCCCCCCTCAGTGCCGAGTTACCCCTCAGGAGGTAAGGCAAGACCCCCCCCCCCATTTTCTGGTCCCCCCTCACCAGGACCAGGTTTCCCCTCAGGAAGCCAAATCCCCCCTCAGTGTTGGGTTTCCCCCTCATGGAGACCACGCTGGACCCCGCTACACCCCGACCCCACCACTCCTGGGTTCCCCCTCATGGAGACCAGGGCGGACCCCCTCCCCATTTCCCCTCACCAGGACAGGGCTGGGTCTTCCCCTCAGAGGGCCAAATCCCCCTGTATTAGAGATTTCCCCCCTCAGGACAAGGCCAAATCCCCTCTCAATGCCGGGTTCCCCTCATGGAGACCAGGGCGGACCCCCTCCCCATTTCCCCTCACCAGGACAGGGCTGGGTCTTCCCCTCAGAGGGCCAAATCCCCCTGTATTAGAGATTTCCCCCCTCAGGACAAGGCCAAATCCCCTCTCAATGCCGGGTTCCCCTCATGGAGACCAGGGCGGACCCCCTCCCCATTTCCCCTCACCAGGACAGGGCTGGGTCTTCCCCTCAGAGGGCCAAATCCCCCTGTATTAGAGATTTCCCCCCTCAGGACAAGGCCAAATCCCCTCTCAATGCCGGGTTCCCCTCATGGAGACCAGGGCGGACCCCCTCCCCATTTCCCCTCACCAGGACAGGGCTGGGTCTTCCCCTCAGAGGGCCAAATCCCCCTGTATTACAGGTTTCTCCTCTCAGGACAAGGCCAAATCCCCTCTCAATGCCGGGTTCCCCTCATGGAGACGAGGCCAGAACCCCCCCATTTCCCGGTCTCCCCTCACCAGGACCAGGTCTCCCCTCAGGAAGCCAAATCCCCCCTCAGTGTTGGGTTTCCCCCTCACAGAGACCAGGTCGGACCCCTCTCAGTGCTGGGTTCCCCCTCATGGAGACCAGGACGGACCCCCTCCCCATTTCCCCATCTCCCCTCACCAGGACAGGGCTGGGTCTTCCCCTCAGATGCCAAATCCCCCCATATTAGAGATTTCCCCCCTCAGGACAAGGCCAAATCCCCTCTCAATGCCGGGACCAGGCCGGACCCCCTCCCCATTTCCCAGTCTCCCCTCACCAGGACCAGGTCTCCCCTCAGGAAGCCAAATCCCCCCTCAGTGTTGGGTTTCCCCCTCACGGAGACCACGCTGGACCCCACTACACCCCGACCCCACCACTCCTGGGTTCCCCCTCATGGAGACCAAGCCAGACCCTCCCCAAATTGCCGGGGTCTCCCTCAGGACCAGGTCGGACTCCTCTCAGTGCTGGGTTCCCCCTCATGGAGCCCAAGCCAGACCCTCCCCAAATCGCCGGGGTCTCCCTCAGGACCAGGTCGGACTCCTCTCAGTGCTGGGTGCCCCTCATGGAGACCAGGCTGGCCCCCGCCACCCCCCGCCCCCGCCATTCCCTGGGTCTCCCTCACGGAGACGAAGCCAGACCCTCCCCAAATCGCCGGGGTCTCCCTCAGGACCAGGTCGGACTCCTCTCAGTGCTGGGTGCCCCTCATGGAGACCAGGCTGGCCCCCGCCACACCCCGACCCCGCCATTCCCTGGTTCTCCCTCACGGAGACCAAGCCAGACCCTCCCCAAACTGCCGGGCTCTCCCTCAGGACCAGGTCGAACCCCTCTCAGTGCTGGGTTCCCCTCATGGAGACGAGGCCAGAGCACCCCCATTTCCAGGTCTCCCCTCACCAGGACAAGGTCTCCCCTCAGGAGACCAAATACCCCCTCAGTGTTGGGTTTCCTCCTCACGGAGACCAAGCCAGACCGTCCCCAAATTGCCGGGTTCTCCCTCAGGACCAGGTCGGACCCCTCTCAGTGCTGGGTTCCCCCTCATGGAGACCAGGACGGACCCCCTCCTCATTTCCCCTCACCAGGACAGGGCTGGGTCTTCACCTCAGGAGGCCAAATCCCCCCAAATTACAGATTTCCCCCCTCAGGAAAGACCAGAGACCAGTGCCAGAGACCAGGACGGACCCCCCCCCATTTCCCGCTCTCCCCTCACCAGGACAGGGCTGGGTCTTCACCTCAGGAGGCCAAATCCCCCTGTATTACAGGTCTGCCCCACTCAAGACCAAGCCAAATCCCCTCTCAATGCCGGGTTCCCCTCATGGAGACCAGGCCGGACCCTCCCCATTTCCCGGTCTCCCCTCACCAGGACCAGGTCTCCCCTCAGGAAGCCAAATCCCCCCTCAGTGTTGGGTTTCCCCCTCACAGAGACCACGCTGGACCCCGTCATTCCCTGGATCCCCCTCACGGAGAACATACTGGACTCCCCGCCATTTCCCAGTCCCCCCTCACCAGGACAGGGCTGGGTCTTCCCCTCAGATGCCAAATCCCCCCATATTAGAGATTTCCCCCCTCAGGACAAGGCCAAATCCCCTCTCAATGCCGGGTTCCCCTCATGGAGACCAAGCCAGACCCTCCCCAAATTGCCGGGTTCTCCCTCAGGACCAGGCCGGACCCCTCTCAGTGCTGGAGACCAGGCCGGACCCCCCCCATTTCCCGGTCTCCCCTCAGGAAGCCAAATCCCCCCTCAGTGGTGGGTTTCCCCCTCACAGAGACCAGGCTGGACCCTCCCCATTTCCCGGTCTCCCCTCAGGAAGCCAAATCCCCCCTCAGTGGTGGGTTTCCCCCTCACAGAGACCAGGCTGGACCCTCCCCATTTCCCGGTCTCCCCTCAGGAAGCCAAATCCCCCCTCAGTGTTGGGTTTCCCCCTCACGGAGACCATGCCAGACCCTCCCCAAACTGCCGGGTTCTCCCTCAGGACCAGGTCGGACCCCTCTCAGTGCTGGGTTCCCCCTCATGGAGACCAGGCCGGAGCCCCCCCAAATTATGGGGTCCCCCTCACCAGGACAGGGCTGGGTCTTCCCCTCAAGAAACCAAACCCCTCCCCCATATTACGGGTTTCCCCCGCTCAGAACAAGGCCAGACCCCCTCATGGAGACCAGGCCGGAGCCCCCCCAAATTATGGGGTCCCCCTCACCAGGATGGGACCGGGTCCCCCCCTCAGGAGCCCAAATCCCCTCTCAGTGCCGGGTTCCCCCTCACGGACACCAGGCTGGACCCCCCGCATTTCCCGATCCTCTCTCACCGGGACAGGGCCGGATCTTGCCCTCAGGAGACCAAATCCCCACATATTACGGATTTCCCCCCTCAGGACGAGGCCAAGCCCACCTCACAGCCGAGTTTCCCCTCAGGAGGCCAAATCCCCCCTCAGTGCCGGGTACCCCCTCAGGACAAGTCCAGACCCCCCTCACTGCCGGGTTCCCCCTCACAGACACCAGGCCGGACCCCCCCCAATTTCCCGTTCCCCCCTCACGGACACCGGGCCAGCCCCCTCCCTCCCCGTTGCCATGACAACCCCGCGTGTCCCC
>NW_024503102.1:6530-14582 GCF_017590055.1 Onychostruthus taczanowskii
CGTGTCCCCCACCCCGTTCCCCCTCCCCGGTCACCCCCGGACCTGCTCCATGGTGGCGGCTCCGCGTGCGCCGCCGAACACGTGGGCGCGGGTCAGAGGGACGGCCACGCCCCCGCCCGCCGCGCTTCCGCCTTGCCGCGGCCCCGCGCCGCTCCCGAGGGAGGGGATCCCGCTCCCGGGCAGGGCGGGATAACGGGAACGAGAGAAGATAACGGGAACTGACAACGGCAAAAGTTAACGGGAAATGAGCGGCAGCGCGGGAAAATGCGAAAGGGAAGTGCGCATGCGCAGAGGCCACCGCGCCGCCTAGGCCGCGCATGCGCGCTGCAGGAGCCGCGCCAAAGGCGGTGTTGGCATAAAAGGGGCGTGGTTTGGTGAGGAGGGGGCGTGGTCAGACGTGTTCGGGGGCGTTCCCTGCGCTCAATGGCGGCAATGGGAAGGGGCGTGGTCAGAAGGGAAAAGTGGCGCGTCCACAGGTGGGAGGCGGGGTCAGATCGCATAAGGGGCGTGTCCACTCATTGGGGGCGTGTCACCCTGTGATAGCTCCGCCCAGGTATTGCCAAAAATGGCAAGAGGGCAGGGCCAGGTGTGTAGGGGCGTGTCCCTGTGGGCAGGAGGCGTGGCAAAGGAATGGGCGGGGCCTGGTGTGAGGGGTGTGGTCTGAGCAATCAGGGGCGTTCCCATGCAGTAGCCACGCCCAAGTCACGCCAGCTATGGGCAGAGGGCGTGTCCTGTTGTGAGTGGGCGTGTCCCGGCCCATCGGGGGCTTTCCTGCTGTAAAACCCCACCTGCCAGCAGCAGAAAGGGGCGTGTCTTGCACATCAGTGGGTGTGGCCTGAATGACAAATGAGGTGTTCCCATGTGGTAGCCACGCCCATGCATAGTCATCTGTAGGTGGTGGGCGTGGTATAATGGAAGTGGGCGTGTCCCAACACCCCGGGGATCCCATCCCTCCCTTCCCCTACAGCCAGTGGGCGTAGCCACTTGGGCCTAAGCCCCGCCCCTCCCCATATGCAAAACGTGCTGGGCGTGGTCACCACACGCCAGGAGGCGTCTCCATGCATTAAAGCCACGCCCCTCCATAGCTGCGTCACACGGTGGGCGTGGTTATAGATTAACGGGGCGTATCCAGCGGCGATGCCGTGCTCCTCCCATTTCTGTAACGCTGAGTGGGCGTGGCTATCACTGAAAGGGGCGTGCCCTGGCGGCAAAGCCGGATCAGCACCACCCAGTGGGCGTGGCTAATGCGCAAGGAGGCGTGCCCTCGCGGCAAAGCCCTATCGGCAACACATAGTGGGCGTGGTTACTGCAGAACGGGGCGTGTCTTTACGCCAAAACCCCGCCCACCGCGCGAGCAAACAATGGGCGTGGCTACAGCGCAAGGGGGCGTGTCTTTGCGCCAAAGCCCCGCCCCTCCAGTCTCCCCGGAACAGCGGGCGTGTCCCGCCACCGATGGGCGTGGCCGCGCATGCGCCGTTCCGCGCCCCCTCACAACCGCCCCCCAAGATGGCGGCGGCCATGCCGCCTCCCGCCGCCGCTGCCTCTCGCTCCTCTCCGGGCCCTTCCCGCCCTTTTTAACGGCCTCGCTGCCGCCGGGGCCTCCCCCGGCGCTTCCCCGAGCCCTTCCCGCCCCCGCCGTGAGGGCGCGGCCATGGACGGGCCGGGCGCGGCGGCGGCGGCGGGCGCGGGGCCCGGCGGTGCCAGCAACGTTCCCGCCTTCCTCACCAAGCTGTGGACGCTCGTGGAGGATCCCGACACCGACTCGCTGATCTGCTGGAGCCCCGTGAGTCCCGGGACAGCGGGGAGGGATCCCCGGGAGGGCGGCCAGCGGCAAGGCGCGGCCCGGCCCGGTTGAGGCCTGGCCTGGGCCCCGCGGCCCGCGCGGTTCCTGAGGGGAATTCCCGCGGAAAAAAAAAAAAAAAAAATCCCGCGAATTTTTTCCCGCGAAAATCTCTTTTTTTTTTTTTTTTTTTTTTTTTTTTCTCCCGGGTTTTCCCGCTTTTCCGGCGCGGGAATGTGGGAGATAAGGAGGGAAATAAAAATGTCAATACGGCGGGAAGGGCTGGACCTTTGGAGCGGGATAACAGCGGGAGCCGCTAATTAGGGAATAATGAGCTGGGGGTAATTTAGGAGTTGTGGGAAAGCCGGGAGGAATTTTGGGAATATGGAGCAGCTGGAAAAAGGATGGGAATTTTGGGGAATTCCAGGAGATCCCGGAGCCTTTTCCAGGGGTTTTTGTGGGAGAGCTGCAGAGGAGTTTGGGATGGGAAACAGGGAATGGCTTCCCATGGAAAATTGGGATTTTGGGCTGGAATTCCCAGAGGATCCCCATCCCTGGGAGTGTCCCAGGCCAGGCTGGGATGTCCTGGGATAATCGGGAAGTTCCTTGCCCGTGGAATGGGATGATCCCTGAAATGCCTTTCTGGCCAAAGCATTCCAGGGTCCCATGGACAGAATTCCATGACCAGGATCCCATGGACAGGATTCCATGGACAGAATTCCATGGACAGGATCCCAAGGCCAGGATCCCATGGACAAGATCCCATGGCCAGGATTCCATTGATAGAATTCCATGGCCAGGATCCCATGGACAGAATTCCATGGCCAGGATCACATGGACAGGATTCCATGGCCAGGATCCCATGGACAGGATCCCGTGGACAAGATCCCATGGCCAGGATTCCATTGATAGAATTCCATGGCCAGGATCCCATGGACAGGATTCCATGGACAGGATCCTATGAACAGGATTCCATGGATAGAATTCCATTGATAGAATTCTATGGCCAGGATCCCATGGCCAGGATCCTATGGACGAAATTCCATGGCCAGGATCCCATGGACAGGATTCCATGGACAGAATTCCATGGCCAGGATTCCATGACCAGATTCCATGCACAGCATTCCACGGGCAGGATCCCATGGACAGGATTCCATGGCCAGAATTCCATGGCCAGGATTCCATAGCCAGGATCCCGTGGACAGGATTCCATGGACAGAATTCCATGGACGGGATTCCCTGGACAGGATCCCTCTCCAGGATCCCATGGACCAAATTCCATGGACAGGATCCTCCTCCAGCATTCCATGGACAGAATTCCCTGGCCAGGATCCCATGGCCAGGGTCCCAAGGCCAGCATCCCATGGACAGGATCCTATGGACCAAATTCCATGGACAGAATTCCATGGACAGGATCCCATGGCCAGGATTCCATGGACAGGATCCTCCTCCAGCATTCCAAGGCCAGGATTCCCTGGCCAGGATCCCTCTCCAGCATCCCAAGACCAGAATTCCATGGACAGGATCCCATGGCCAGGATTCCATGGACAGGATCCTCCTCCAGCATTCCATGGACAGAATTCCCTGGCCAGGATCCCTCTCCAGGGTCCCAAGGCCAGGATCCCATGGCCAGGATCCCTCTTGAGCTTCACAAGGCCATGTTCCAACGGCCTTCATAATCCATGGACAGGATCCCAAGGCCAGGATCCCCCTCCAGGATCCCATGGATAGGATTCTAGGGACAGGATCCCATGGACAGGATCCCAGGGTCAGGATTCCATGGATCCCTCCTGTGGACAGGATTCCTCTCCAGGATCTCGAGCCCAGGATCCCAAGGCCAGGATTCCATGGATGCCTGTGTGGGATTCCATGGATCCCTCCTGTGGACAGGATTCCTCTCCAGGATCTCAAGCCCAGGATCCCAAGGCCAAGATTCCATGGATCCTCTTCAGGATCCCATAGACAAGGTGCCATGGACTGGATTCTCCGTCCAGGATTCCTCTCCAGAGTCCCATGGCCAGGCTCCCATGGCCAGGATCCTCCTCCAGGCTCCCATGGACAGGATCCCATGGATCCATCAATTGGATTCCATGGATCCCTCATGTGGACAGGATCCCACAGCCAGGATCCCTCTCCAGGATTCCAAGGCCAGGATGCCATGGACAGGATCTCAAGCCCAGGATCCCTCAGTCAGTATTCCAAGGCCAGGATCCCTCTCCAGGATCCCATGGACAGGAATCCATGGCCAGGATCCCATGGACAGGATCTCAAGCCCAGGATCCCTCAGTCAGTATTCCAAGGCCAGGATCCCTCTCCAGGATCCCATGGACAGGAATCCATGGCCAGGATCCCATGGACAGGATCTCAAGCCCAGGATCCCTCAGTCAGTATTCCAAGGCCAGGATCCCTCTCCAGGATCCCATGGACAGGAATCCATGGCCAGGATCCCATGGACAGGATCTCAAGCCCAGGATCCCTCAGTCAGTATTCCAAGGCCAGGATCCCTCTCCAGGATCCCATGGACAGGAATCCATGGCCAGGATCCCATGGACAGGATCTCAAGCCCAGGATCCCTCAGTCAGTATTCCAAGGCCAGGATCCCTCTCCAGGATCCCATGGACAGGAATCCATGGCCAGGATCCCATGGCCGGGATCCCAAGTCCAGCATTCCATGGATCCTCTTCAGGATCCCATAGACAGGGTGCCATGGACTGGATTCTCTGTCCAGGATTCCTCTCCAGGATCCCAAGGCCAGGATCCCATGGCCAGGATCCCTCTTCAGGTTCACAAGGCCAGGATCCCATGGATCCATCAGTGGGATTCCATGGATCCCTCCTGTGGACAGGATCCCAAGGCCAGTATCCCCCTCCAGGATTCCATGGACAGGATCCCTCTGCAGGATCCCATGGACAGGAATCCATGGCCAGGATGCCATGGACAGAATTCCATGGCCAGGATCCCAAGCCCGGGATCTCTCAGTCAGTATTCCAAGGCCAGGATCCCTCTCCATGATCCCATGGCCGGGATTACAAGGCCAGGATCTTCCTCCAGGATTCCATGGCCAGGGTCCCATGGACAGGATTCCAAGGCCAGGATCTTCCTCCAGGATTCCATGGCCAGGGTCCCATGGACAGGATTCCAAGGCCAGGATCCCGAGACCGTCCCTGGCAGATCTCTGGGATCAAGGAACATTTTCCCTGGCCAGGATTCTCCTGCCCAGCCCAGGGCTCTGTGCTCCTGGAGGAGCTCTCCCTGCGAATCCATGAGATCCCAGGGTGATCAAGATCTCAGGACCCCTCCCAGGGGGTTCCCAGGGCTTTCTCCAGGGGGAATCCAGGAGATCCCAGGGTCTCTTCCAAGGGGATCTCAGAGCCCCTCCCAGGGCCTTTTCCAGGGGGATCCAGGAGATTCCAGAGCCCCTCCCAGGGGGTTCCCATGGATCCCAGGGCTTTTTCCAGGAGGATCCCAGAAACTCTTCTGGGCCTTTTTCCAGGGTAATCCAGGAGATCCCAGGGCCTTTTCCAAGGGGATCCAGGAGATCCCAGAAACCCTTCCAGGGCCTTTTCCAGGGGGATCCGATCCAGGAGATCCTGGAAACCCTTGCAGGGGGATCCCAGAGATCCCAGAGCCCCTCCCAGGGGGATCCCAGAGCCCCTCAGAGTCTTTTCCATGGGGGATCCAGGAGATCCCAGGACCTTTCCCAGGAGGATCCATGAGATTCCAGAGTCCCTCCCAGGGGGTTCCCATGGATCCCAGGGCTTTTTCCAGGGGAATCCAGGAGATCTCAGGGTCTTTTCCTAGGAGGATCCAGGAGATCCCAGAAACCCTCCCAGGACCTTTCCAGGGGAATCCAGGAGATCTCAGGGTCTTTTCCTAGGAGGATCCAGGAGATCCCAGAAACCCTCCCAGGACCTTTCCAGGGGAATCCAGGAGATCTCAGGGTCTTTTCCTAGGAGGATCCAGGAGATCCCAGAAACCCTCCCAGGACCTTTTCCAGGGGAATCCCAGAGTCCCTGCCAGGGGGATCCCAGGGCCTTTTCTAGGAGGATCCCAGAGATCCCAGAGCCCCTCCCAGGGCCGTTTCCAGGGGAATCCAGGGGATCCCAGGACCTTTCCTAGGAGGATCCTGGAGATCTCAGGACCTTTTCCAGGGGATCCCAGGAGATTCCAGGGGGGAATCCCAGAAACCCTCCAGGGCCTTTTCCAGGGGGATCTGATCCAGGAGATCCTGGAAACCCTCCCAGGGGGATCCAGGAGATCCCAGGGCCTTTTCCAGGAGGATCCAGGAGATCCCAGAGCCCCTCCCAGGGGGAATCCTGTGGATCCCAGAAACCATCCTGGGCCTTTTCCATGGGGATTCCGGAATCTCTCCAGGACCTTTTCCAGGAGGATCCAGGAGATTCCAGAGCCCCTCCCAGGGGGATCCTGGTGATCCCAGGGCCTTTTCCAGGGGGATCCCAGAAACCCTCCTGGGCCTTTTCCAGGGGGATCCGATCCAGGAGATCCTGGAAACCCTCCCAGGGGGATCCCAGAGATCCCAGAGCCCCTCCCAGGGGGATCCCAGAGCCCCTCAGAGTCTTTTCCATGGGGGATCCAGGAGATCCAGGACATTTCCCAGGGGGATCCAGGAGATTCCAGAGTCCCTCCCAGGGGGAATCCTGTGGATCCCAGAAACCCTCCTGGGCCTTTTCCATGGGGATTCCGGAATCTCTGCAGAGCCTTTTCCAGGGGATCCAGGAGATCCCAGGGCCTTTTCCAGGAGATCCCAGAACCCCTGCAGGGCCTTTATCCAGTGGGATCCGATCCAGGAGTTCCTGGAAGCCCTCCCAGGGGATTCCCAGAGATCCCAGGGTCTTTCCCGGGGTGATCAAGGAGATCTCAGGACCCCTCCCAGGAGATCCTCCAGGCCTTTTCCAGGGGGATCCCAGAAACCCTCCAGGGCCCTTTCCAAGGGGAATCCAGGAGATCCCAGGGGGGATCCCAGGGGGAATCCTGTGGATCCCAGAAACCCTCCTGGGCCTTTTCCATGGGGATTCCAGAATCTCTCCAGAGCCTTTTCCAGAGGATCCCAGGAGATCCCAGAGCCTTTTCCAGGAGGGAATCCCAGAAACCCTCCAGGACCTTTTCCAGGGGGATCCAGGAGATCCTGGAAACCCTCCCAGGGGGATCCAGAGATCCCAGAGCCCCTCAGGGTCTTTTCCATGGAGATCCCAGGGCCTTTTCCAGGGGAATCCAGGAGATCTCGAGGTCTTTTCCGAGGGGATCCAGGAGATCCCAGGGTTCCTCCCAGGGGGTTCCCATGGATCCCAGGGCCTTTTCCAGGGGAATCCAGGAGATCCCAGGGGGGAATCCTGTGGATCCCAGAAACCCTCCTGGGCCTTTTCCATGAGGATTCCAGAATCTCTCCAGAACCTTTTCCAGGGGATCCAGGAGATCCCAGGGTTCCTCCCAGGGGGTTCCCATGGATCCCAGGGCCTTTTCCAGGGGAATCCAGGAGATCTCGAGGTCTTTTCCGAGGGGATCCAGGAGATCCCAGAGCCCCTCCCAGGACCTTTTCCAGGGGAATCCCAGAGTCCCTGCCAGGGGGATCCCAGGGCCTTTTCCAAGGGGAATCCTGGAGATCCCAGGACCTTTTCCAGGGGGATGGGATCCAGGAGATCCTGGAAACCCTCCCAGGGGGATCCCAGGGATCCCAGGGCCTTTTCCAGGAGGATCCAGGAGATTCCAGAGCCCCTCCCAGGGGGAATCCTGTGGTTCCCAGGGCCTTTTCTGGGGGGGAATCCTGTGGATCCCAGAAACCCTCCTGGGCCTTTTCCACAGGGATTCCAGAATCTCTCCAGAGCCTTTTCCAGGAGATCCCAGGAGATCCCAGGGCCTTTTCCAGGGGAATCCAGGAGATCTCGGGGTCTTTTCCAAGGGGATCCAGGAGATCCCAGAAACCCTCCCAGGACCTTTTCCAGGGGAATCCCAGAGTCCCTGCCAGGGGGATCCCAGGGCCTTTTCCAGGGGGAATCCAGGGGGATCCCTGGACCTTTCCTAGGAGGATCCCGGAGATCTCAGGACCTTTTCCAGGGGGATCCCAGGAGATTCCAGGGGGGAATCCCAGAACCCCTCCAGGGCCTTTTCCAGGGGATCCCAGGAGATTCCAGGGGGGAATCCCAGAGCCCCTCAGAGTCTTTTCCATGGGGGATCCCAGGGATCCCAGGACCTTTCCCAGGGAGATCCAGGAGATTCCAGAGTCCTTCCCAGGGGGAATCCTGTGGATCCCAGAA
>NW_024503102.1:16633-16807 GCF_017590055.1 Onychostruthus taczanowskii
GGGAAAATCTGGGAATTCTGGGGGAAATCTGGGAATCTGGGGACCAGCTTCGTCAGGCAGCTCAACATGTGTGAGTAAACATTCCCAAAATCCTGGAAAATCCAGGAATTCTGGGGGAAATCTGGGAATTCTGGGGGCAGCTTCGTCAGTCGGCTCAACATGTGTGAGTAAAAA
>NW_024503102.1:17079-19688 GCF_017590055.1 Onychostruthus taczanowskii
AAAATCCAGGTATTCGAGGGAAAATTTGGAAATTCCGGGGAAAACCGGGAATTCCGGGGGAAATCTGGGAATTCTGGGGCCAGCTTCGTCAGGCAGCTCAACATGTGTGAGTAAACATTCCCAAAATCCTGGAAAATCTGGGAATTCCGGGGAAAATCTGGGAATTCTGGGGGCAGCTTCGTCAGGCAGCTCAACGTGTGTGAGTATTCCTGGGAAAATCCGGGAATTCTGGGAAAAATCTGGGAATTCCGGGGAAAATCTGGGAATTCTGGGGGCCAGCTTCGTCAGGCAGCTCAACATGTGTGAGTATTCCTGGGAAAATCCGGGAATTCTGGGGGAAATCTGGGAATTCTGGGGCCAGCTTCGTCAGGCAGCTCAACATGTGTGAGTAAAAATGGGAAAAATCCGGGAATTCCAAGGGAAATCTGGGAATTCTGGGGGAAATCTGGGAATTCCGGGGAAAACCTGGGAATTCTGGGGGAAATCTGGGAATTCTGGGGCCAGCTTCATCAGGCAGCTCAACCCGTGGGACTGAAATTCCCGGAATTTTGGGAATTTTGGGAATTCTGGAGGGCTGGGATGTCCCTGGGAGCTGTTCCCATCAGTGGGACCCCTGGAATTCCCAGATTTTTTCCCAGTTTTCCACAAGGTGGTGCCAGAATCCCAAAATCCCTGGGAATTCTGGCTGGAATTCCAAACCCCTGCAGGAATTTTGGGATGGAGCCGTTCCCTTCGGTGGCAGTTGTGGAAATTCCCAGATTTTTCCCATTTTTTCCCTGTTTTTTCCCATTTTTTCCCTGGGTTTTTTCCCTGATTTTTTCCCATTTTTCCCCATTTTTTCCGGTTTTTTTCCCATTTTTTTCCTGATATTTTCCCATTTTTTTCCCAGATTTTTTCCCCATTTTTTCCCACTTTTCCCCATTTTTTTCAGATATTTTCCCATTTTTTCCTGGATTTTTTCCCTTTTTTTTCCTGGATTTTTCCCATTTTTTCCTGGATTTTTCTCATTTTTTCCCTGTTTTTTTCCCATTTTTTCCCATTTATTCCCAGATTTTTCCCTGGATTTTTCCTATTTTTTTCCCTGATTTTTTCCCATTTTTTCCTTCATTTTTCCCCATTTTTTCCCTGATTTTTTCCCATTTCTTCCCAGAATTTTTCCCTTATTTTTTCCCTTTTTTTTTCCCATTTTTTCCCTGATATTTTCCCTTTTTTCCCCATTTTTTTCAGATTTTTTCCCATTTATTCCCGGATTTTTTTCCCATTTTTTCCTGGATTTTTCTCATTTTTTCCCTGTTTTTTTCCCCTTTTTTTTTCCCTGATTTTTCCCATTTTTTCCTGATATTTTCTCATTTTTTCCCAGATTTTTTTCTCATTTTTTCCTGGATTTTTCCCATTTTTTCCCTGGATTTTTCCCCATTTATTCCTGGTTTTTTTCCCTGATTTTCCCAGTTTTCCTGATATTTTCTCTTTTTTTCCCATTTTTTCCTGGATTTTTCCCATTTTTTCCCTGATTTTTTCCCATTTTTTTTCTTGATATTTTCCCATTTTTCCCAGGTTTTTTCCCCATTTTTTTCAGATTTTTTCCCATTTATTCCCAGATTTTTCCCATTTTTTCCTGGATTTTTCCCCATTTTTTCCTGGATTTTTCTCATTTTTTCCTGTTTTTTTCCCTTTTTTTTTCTGATTTTTTTCCCATTTTCCCTGATTTTTTTTCCCATTTTCCCTGATTTTTCCCCATTTTTTCCCTGATTTTTCGCATTTTTTCCCTGGATTTTTTCCCTGGATATTTTCCCATTTTTTCCCAGATTTTTTCCCATTTTTTTTCCAGGATTTTTCCCCATTTTTTCCCTGATTTTTTCCCCATTTTTCCCAGATTTTTTCCCCATTTTTTCCCTTATTTTTCCCCATTTTTTCCCTTATTTTTTCCCAGATTTTTTTCCCATTTACTCCTGGATTTTTTCCCATTTTTCCCTGACTTTTCCCCATTTTTTTCAGATTTTTTTTCCCAGATTTTTTTCCCCATTTTTGCCTGGTTTTTCCCCATTTTCCCCTGATTTTTCCCCATTTTTTTCCCAGATTTTTTCCCCATTTTTGCCTGGTTTTTTTCCCTTTTTCCCTGATTTTTCCCCATTTTTTCCCTGATTTTTCCCCATTTTTTCCCCTGATTTTTTTCCCATTTTTTCCCTGATTTTTTTCCCATTTTTCCCTGATTTTTCCCCATTTTTTTCCCAGATTTTTTCCCCATTTTTGCCTGGTTTTTTTCCCTTTTTCCCTGATTTTTCCCCATTTTTTCCCTGATTTTTCCCCATTTTTTCCCTGATTTTTCCCCATTTTTTTCCCTGATTTTTTTCCCATGTTTTCCCTTATTTTTTTCCCATTTTTCCCTGATTTTTTCCCAGGTTTTTCTCATTTTTTCCCTGGATTTTTTTCTCATTTTTCCTGGATTTGTCCCCATTTATTCCCATATTTCCCCCCATTTATTCCCCCATTTTCCCCCATTTATTCCCATATTTTTTCCCCATATTTCCCCCCATTCCCCCCATTTTTCCCCCTGTTTACCCTGTGTTTCCCCCATTTGTTCCCCCATATTTCCCCCCATTTTTTCCCCC
>NW_024503103.1:0-554 GCF_017590055.1 Onychostruthus taczanowskii
GGGATTTTTTGGATTTTGGGGGGGTTGGGATTCTTTGGGGCATTTTGGGGGGATTTTTTTGGGAGTTTTTGGGAATTTTTGTAGGACTTTTTGGGGGTATTTTTGGGATTTTTGGGTGATTTTTTGGAAGGTTTAGGGGAATTTTTGGGAGAGATTTTTTAGGATTTTTTGGGGGGAATTTTTGGGAATTTTGCTGGTTCTGTGGATTTTTTGGGGGGATTTTTTTGGGAGTTTTTGGGAATTTTTGTAGGACTTTTTGGGGGTATTTTTGGGATTTTTGGGTGATTTTTTGGAAGGTTTAGGGGAATTTTTGGGAGAGATTTTTTAGGATTTTTTGGGGGGAATTTTTGGGAATTTTGCTGGTTCTGTGGATTTTTTGGGGGGATTTTTTTGGGATTTTCTGCCATTTTAGGGTTTTTTTGGGGGGGATTTTGGGGGATATTTGGGGTAGTTTTGGGGCGGTTCGAGGGGGAATTTTTTAGGGTGTTTTTTTTATTTTTGACGATTTTTGCGTTGGTTTTTTTGGGGATTTTTCGGCATTTTGGGGGATTTTT
>NW_024503104.1:0-203 GCF_017590055.1 Onychostruthus taczanowskii
CCCCCCCCCCCCCCCCCCCCAGCCAATCAGGAGCCGCCGTCCCGTCTCCATGGCAACCGCCGGGGGGCGGGGGCAGCGCTCAGCCCCGCCCCTTGCAGAGACCCCTCCCCAAATCCAGCACGTGCCGGAGTTCAGGCCCAGGACCCCCCCCCGACCCAAATTAAGGGGGAGAAACCCCCCCAGGACCCCCCCAAAGCCCAGCT
>NW_024503104.1:230-554 GCF_017590055.1 Onychostruthus taczanowskii
GGGGGGAACGCCCCCCATGGCCCCCCCAAACCAAAACGCGCCCCCCAAAATTGGGGGGAACGACCCCCAGGACCCCCCCAAACCACAGCACGACCCTCAAATTGGGGGGAACGACCCCCAGGACCCCCCCAAACCGCAGCACGACCCCCAAATTGGGGGTGAACGACCCCCAGGGCTCTCCCAAACCACAGCACGACCCCCAAATTGGGGGGGGGGCGCCACCCCAAACTACAACACTACCCTCAAATTGGGGGGGAACGACCCCCATGGCTCCCCCAAACCAAAACGCGACCCCCAAAATTGGGGGGAACGACCCCCAGGACC
>NW_024503105.1:0-554 GCF_017590055.1 Onychostruthus taczanowskii
GCGCCCCCTCACGGAGGCCACGCCCACTCGCCGCGCGCCCCCTCACGGAGGCCACGCCCACCTCCCCCTCACGCAAGCCACGCCCTTTAATTATCCCAAATCCGCGTCTTTTTACGCCAATAACCCTTAAATTTTAATAACCACGCCCCTCTGTGCTTTAATTACACCTTTTATTAATTAGCTACGCCCTTAAAAGGCAAACTCCGCCTCGTTTCTGTGGTTGCCGCCTCCCCTTTTTACCGGCCACGCCCCCCCAGCGCTGACCCCGCCCACTCCCCTCAGGAGCCCCGCGGTCTAAACCCGCGCCTAAAATGGGGCAAAAACGGCCTAAAATGGAGCAAAACCGGCCTAAAATGGGCGCTTTTTTCGCTCTCCCCGCTGCCAGGACGTGTTCCTGATGATCCGGCGGCACAAGACGACGATTTTCACCGAGGCCAAGGAGTCCTCGACCGTGCTGGAGCTGAAGAGGATCGTGCAGGGCATCCTGCACCGGCCGCCCGAGGAGCAGCGGCTCTACAAGGCGGGCGCTGAGGGGGTTTTGGGGGGATTTGGGG
>NW_024503106.1:0-554 GCF_017590055.1 Onychostruthus taczanowskii
GGATTTTGGGGTCCCTGTGGGGGATTTGGGGGTTTTTTGGATATTTTGGGTGGTTTTTGGGATTTTGGGGTTTTTTAAGGGGATTTGGGGTTTTTTTAGAACATTTTTGGGATTTTTTAAGGGATTTGGGTTTTATTTTGGAACATTTTGGGTAGGTTTTTAGGGGATTTGGGGTTTTTGGGGTTTTTTTTTAGAACATTTTGGGGATTTTTTAGGGGAATTTGGGGTTTTTAATAACATTTTTGGGGTTTTTTAGGGGATTTTGGGGTTTTTGGGTGGGTTTTGGGGTTTTTTTAGGGGATTTTGGGGTTTTTTTAGAACATTTTTGGGTTTTTATTAGAACAATTTTGGGGTTGTTGGGGGGGGTTTGGGGTTTTTTAAGGGGATTTGGGTTTTTTTAGAACATTTTTGGGGATTTTTTAGGGGATTTGCAGTTTTTTGTGGAACATTTTGGGGTTTTTTAGGGGATTTCGAGGTTTTTGGGGTTTTTTTTGGAACATTTTTGAGGTTTTTAGGGGATTTGGAGGTTTGGGGTTTTTTTACATTTTTTGGGT
>NW_024503107.1:0-554 GCF_017590055.1 Onychostruthus taczanowskii
GGACTCCAGCAGGGTCACAGCTGCTCCCCCATCCACAAACCTTCACAAATTTTGCTCCAAACTCCCTTGGTCTCGCCCCAAATCTCTAACAGAGGTTTCCAGTGTCATAAAGTGCCTCAAACCCTGCAATTAACCCCGATGCACTCATTTGATGGAGAAGGAAGACTTGCACACCAGACGATGAACAACAAGTCTCAAAAGTTTCTTGAACAGGCACACACATTTATAGCAGTGTTAATAAGGCTAATGCATATTGCAAAAATTGAGCTCATCATTGGTTAGTCATTTATCAGTCAACTACGTCTGCGTTTACATTCTTGTGTTCACCTTGTTATGGTTTCTGCTATCGTTCATTCACTCTTGCTAGCTAACGAGCTTTTCCTACAACCTCAAGTTTCGGCAAGGGCACAGTGACCTTGCCGCTTTTATCCTCGTCCCCTTCTTGCTTCCAGCATGATCTTTGTTAGCTAGCTAACTATCTACAAAATCCTCTACACTCATTAATTAATTGGACACCTTGTCCTGACTTTTCCATCCCCCCATCCCCATCTCCC
>NW_024503108.1:0-554 GCF_017590055.1 Onychostruthus taczanowskii
TAAAACACCCCAAAATCCCGTTAAATAGCCAAAAAAATCCATTAAATCACCCCAAAATCCCGTTAAATAAACTCAGATTCCCGTTAAAACACCACAAAATCCCGTTAAATCACCCCAAAATCCCGTTAAATACCAAAAAAATCCCGTTAAATCACCCCAAATCCCGTTAAAGAACCCCAAATCCCGTTAAATCACCCCAAATCCCGTTAAAGAGCCCCAAATCCCGTTAAATCACCCCAAATCCCATAAACCCCGTCAGCACCGCCCCGGCTGGTGCGGGAGCCAGAATACCCTGAAAATGTCATAAATACCCAGAAAATATCTGAAATCTAAAAAAATCCCATTAAATTCCACAAAAAATCCCATTAAATGACCCCAAAATTCCCATTAAATAACATCAATATCCCATTCAATCCCAAGAATAATCCTATTAAATAGCCCCGAAAAATCCCATTAAATAACATCAAAATCCCATTAAATGACCCCAAAAAATTCCATTAAATCCCCCAAAAAATCTCATTAAAAAACCAAAAAATCCGATTAAATCCCCCAAA
>NW_024503109.1:0-554 GCF_017590055.1 Onychostruthus taczanowskii
ATTTGGGGTTAATTGGGGGGATTTGGGGTTATTTTGGAGAAAATTTGGGGGAGATTTGGGGTCACTTTTGGGGATTTTGGGTGGATTTGGGGGAGATTTGGGGGAATTTGGGGGGATTTTAGGTCAATTTGGGGAAGATTTGGGGGAGACTTGGGGTCAGTTTGGGGGATTTTGGGGAATTTGGGTTAATTTGAGGGATTTGGGGAAGACTTGGGATCAGTTTGGGGTCACTTTGGGATAATTTTGGGACATTTTGGGTCAATTTGGGGTCAGTTGTGGGTTCAGGGCTCAGTTTTGGGTAATTTTGGGTGAAATTTGGGTTAGTTTTGGTTAATTTTGGGGTAAATTTTGAGTCAAATTTGGTTAATTTTGGTTAATTTTGGTTAATTTTGGATCAATTCTGGGCTCAGATTTGAGCAAATTTTTGTTAATTTCGGGGTCAATTTTGGGTCAAATTTGGTTAATTTGGGGGTCAATTTTGGGTCAAGTTTGATTAATTTCGCGGTCAATTTTGGGTCAAATTTGGTTTATTTTGGGGTCAATTTTGGGGTTAA
>NW_024503110.1:0-554 GCF_017590055.1 Onychostruthus taczanowskii
CAAATTCACCCAAAAATAGCCCAAAAACCCCATAAAACCCCCTAAAAATCCTATAAAACCCCCCAAAACTTATAAAATCCCATAAAAATCCTATAAAAATCCTATGAAATCAAATTAAACCCCAAAATTCCCGGTTTTAGGGCCAAGGCTGGATGCAGCAGCTCGAGCCCCCAGACCCCAAAAAAACCCCAAAACATCAAATTAAAACCCCAAAAAATCAAATTAAAACCCCATAAAATCCTATAAAATCCTATAAAAACCCTATAAAAATCCTATAAAACCCCATAAAACCCCAAAATTCCGGTTTTAGGGCCAAGGCTCAGGAGCTGCACGCCTGGATGCAGCAGCTCGAGCCCCCAGACCCCAAAAAATCAAATTAAAACCCCATAAAACCCTATAAAAATCCTATAAAACCCCATAAAACCCCAAAATTCCGGTTTTAGGGCCAAGGCTCAGGAGCTGCACGCCTGGATGCAGCAGCTCGAGCCCCCAGACCCCAATAAAACCCCAAAAAATCAAATTACCATAAAACCCCAAATTTCCCGTTTTAGGGC
>NW_024503111.1:0-554 GCF_017590055.1 Onychostruthus taczanowskii
CCCCCGCCGGCACCCCCCGCCCGGCCGGCGGCTCCGAGGGGTCCCGCGGGGCTGCGCGACACGGGGCACGCGTCAGAGGGGGGGGGACACCCGCGGGGACAAACCCCGGCGCGTCCCGGAGGGCTCCGAGGGGTCCCGGGTGGGCACGTCACAGCCCGGGGGCAGGGGGGGATCCCATCCCGGGGGGGACCCCGTCACGGTATGGGGGCGGCATGGGGACCCCGTCACTGTGGGGAGCTCGGGGAGAATCCATCCCTGGGGGGACGCAGTGCTGGGGGACCCCTCTTCAGTGGGCGGGGGTCTGGGGACACCCCATCACGGGTGGGACAGGGGCAGGGGTCTGGGGACATCCCATCACCGGGGGGGACACGGGCAGGGGTCTGGGGACACCCCATCACGGGGGGGACACGGGCAGGGGTCTGGGGACACCCCATCACCGGAGGCAGGGGGTCCCCGGGGGGTGCCCAGTGCCCTGGGGATGGGGACGGTCACAGAGGGGGTCCCTGGGGATGGTCTCAGAGGGGTCTCTGGGGATGGGGATGGTCTCAGAGGGT
>NW_024503112.1:0-554 GCF_017590055.1 Onychostruthus taczanowskii
TTAGGGTAAAATTTTCAGGTGTTACAAATGAGAATTTCACTTTAAGGATGACAAGAACTGATCTGAATTTTAATTGTATGAATCTCAGTATGTGTTTAAGATGAAAAATTTATTATTCATATACATGTGAAAGAAAACGAATTCAATTATCTCCTTAGCACTCAAGTGCTGACTTTTAGATTCTGTACCTACCTAAAATAAATTAAAAACACTGATGTCTTTATGACAACCAATGTCCTTGGAACAAGTTTTGGATAAGCAACAGAAGATTTTAATAGAAATTATGAAAGACAACAGGTGAAAATTTGAGCAATTTCTTTTGCAAGAGCAGCCTGTGCAATACAAGCAGAACTGACTGCAGGGAGTCACCAGCACTGGTTCCAGGGCTGCCCCTGTGAGAACAGGCTGCTGAGGCATGGGAACCCTAGTATTTATAAGAACAAGGTAAAATTACTTGGAAATTGAAATAGCTACATTTTCAGGCTTTCTCTAATTTGAAAAACAGTACCTGATTTTATATTCTAAACAGCCTTGCATGTGTAATCTGCATTATA
>NW_024503113.1:0-14088 GCF_017590055.1 Onychostruthus taczanowskii
TTTTTGATGATTTGGTGGAGATTTTTTTGGGTTTTTTTGGAAAATTTTTCAGAATTTTTTGGGTTTTTTTCAGGATTTTTTAAGCATTTTTTTAGGATTTTTTAAGCATTTTTTTAGGATTTTTTAGGATATTTTAAGGATTTTTAAGGAATTTTTAGAATGTATTTAGGATTTTTTAAAGATTTTTTTTAGGATTTTTTTTAGGATTTTTTTTATTTTTTAAAGACTTTTTTTAGAATTTTTTTAGGATTTTTTAAGGATTTTTTTTAGGATTTTTTTTTATTTTTTAAAGACTTTTTTTAGAATTTTTTTAGGGTTTTTTTAGGGATTTTTTTTTAGGATTTTTTTTTATTTTTTAAAGACTTTTTTTAGAATTTTTTTAGGGTTTTTTTAGGATTTTTTAGGATTTTTAAAGGATTTTTTTGGGATTTTTAAAGGATTTTTAGGGGGTTTTTTTAGGACTTTTTAAGGATTTTTTGAGGATTTTTTGAGGATTTTTTGAGGAATTTTTGAGGATTTTTGTAGGATTTTTTAAGGGTTTTTTAAGAATTTTTTGAGGATTTTTTTAGGATTTTTTAAAGATTTTTTAAAGAATCTTTTACGATTCTTTTAGAAATTTCTTTAGATTTTTTTAGGATTTTTTAGGATTTTTTTAGAATTTTTTGAGAATTTTTTGAGGATTTTTTGACGATTTTTTTAGGATTTTTAAAAGATTTTTTTAGGATTTTTTTAGAATTTCTTGAGGATTTTTTCAGAATTTTTTTAGAATTTTTTGGTGATTTTTGAGGAATTTAAAAGATTTTTTGACAATTTTTTGGGTATTTTAAAGTTTAGGATTTTTTCAGGATTTTTTACAGAATTTTTGAGGAATTTTTGGGGATATTTTGGGGCATTTTTTAGGATTTTTGGCGGATCTTTTCAGCTATTTTTAGGATTTTTTGAGGAATTTTGCGGAGTTTTTTGCGATTATTTGGGTAATTTTGAAGGGATTTTTGGGGGATTTTTAGGGAATTTTTTGAGGGGGTTTTGGGAATTTATTGGGATTTTTTTGAGAATTTTTTAGGAATTTTTTTGAGGATTTTTTTTTGAGAATTTTTTAGGAATTTTTTTGAGGATTTTTTTTTATTCAGGATTTTTTCTGCGCATTTTTGAGGAATTTTTGAGGATTTTTTTTTGAGAATTTTTTAGGAATTTTTTTGAGTATTTTTTTTTTATTCAGGATTTTTTCTGCGCATTTTTGAGGAATTTTTGAGGAATTTTTGAGGATTTTTTTTTGAGAATTTTTCAGGATTATTTTGGGAAAATTTTTAGGATTTTTTTTACAATTTTTTGAGAACTTTTTTTGAAATTTTAAAGATTTTTTTAGTATTTTTTTTTAGATTTTTGGAGAGTTTTTTAGGATTTTTTAAGGATTTTTTAGGGATTTTTAGAGGGTTTTTTTGGGACTTTTTGGAGAATTTTTAAGATTTTTTTTGGGAGAAATTTTTACAAAAATTTTGAGGAATTTTTTGGGATTTTTAAAGAAATTTTTGGGGATATTTTTACTATTTATTATTTATTTCTGGGGAATTTTTTTTAGGATTTTAAAGCTTTTTGAACGATTTTTTTGGGGAATTTTTTTGGAAATTTCACAATTTTTTTTTTTAATTTTTTCCAAATTCTTCCAGGCTTTTAAAATTTTTAAAACATTTCCTAAAACCTCAGAATTTTGGGCTCCTCACCTCCATTTTCTGGGGGTCCCTCGCCGCCTCCTGGATCCATTTTTCCAACGGTTCCCAAAATTTGGGGCCCCCCAGGAGCAGCAGCCGCGCCCCGAGCTGGGCCAGGGCTCCTCTGCTGCAAGAACTGGGGGAAAAAACCCCAAAATCCCCCAAAAAACCCAAAAATTCCCAAATTTTGGGACGAAATTCCCAATTTTTGCTTAAAAAATCCCAATTTTTAGCAAAAAAAATCCCATTTTTTTTCACCAAAATTCCCTTTTTTCCCCCCAAAATTCCCGTTTTTTCCCGTCCAAAATTCTCAATTTTTTCCCCCAAATCCCAAATTTTCCCCCCAGCCCCTCCCCCCTCCCCGTTTCTCCCCAGAATTCCCAAAATTTTGGGAGATTTTGGGGATTTTTTTGGGGAATTTTCCACTCACTCCGTCTCCCGCTCCAAGGCCTCGGCCACGACATGGGGGAGCCTGGAAGGGGCGGAGCCAGAGTTAACCACGCCCCTTTTTACCATATATGGTCATGTTGCACCTTTAAAACTCCATTTATGGGCAGGCCACACCCACCACGTGCTCTACTTCATTTAAGCCCCTCCCCCTCATTAATAAACTCCTCCCACTCCCTAATTAAGGCAATTTAAGCCACGCCCCTTTGTTTGAATCACCCCACACCCTCTCTAATTAACCCAATTAATTAAGCCCCACCTCTTCCACTGTACTCTGGAGGCCAAGCCACGCCCCCTTTTCTGAAGCCACGCCTCCTCGTGGAGTCCTATTGGAGACTGGCCACGCCCCTTTTTTGGAGCCACACCCCTCCCATTGACTCCAATGGAACCTAAGCCACGCCCCCCATTGACTCCAATGGAACATATAGAGTCCTATTGGACACTGGCCACGCCCCCTTATTTGGAGCCACACCCCTCTCATTGACTGCAATGGAATCTAAGCCACGCCCCCATTGACTCCAATGGAACCTAAGCCACGCCCCCTCCCATTGACTGTAATAGAACCTAAGCCACGCCCCTCCTATTGACTCCAATGGAACTTAAGCCACGCCCCTCCCATTGACTCTAATAGACCCTAAGCCACGCCCCCTCCCATTGACTCTAATAGAACATAAGCCACGCCCCCTCCCTGCAATGGACCCTAAGCCACGCCCCCTCCCTGCAATGGGCCCTAAGCCACGCCCCCTCCCATTGCTCCCAATGGGGCTCAGGCCCCGCCCACCTGTCAATCAATTCCTGAGGGAGCTTCCGGAGGCGCCTCCGGAGCAGAACGGCGGCCAAGTGTCGGATCTGGGAGCCCCAAAATCGCCCAAATTCATCCCAAAATTCAGCCCCAAACCCCCAAATTCAGCCCAAATCCGCCCGGGATCCCCAAAATTCACAAATTCACCCCATAATCCCCCAAATTCACCCCAAATCCCCCAAAATTCACCTCAAAATCCACCCCAAAATCCCTCCAAATTTACCCAAAATTCCCCCCAAAATCCAAAAATTCTCCCAGGATCCCCCAAAATTCTCCCAAATTCCCACAAAAATCCCAAAATTTGCCCCAAAATTCCCCAAAATTCCAAATTTCCCCTCAAGATCCCCAAAATTTCTCCCAACTCTTCCCCAACATGCCAAAAATTCCCCAAATTTCCCCCAAAATTCTCCCCCACATCCTCTCAGGATCCCCCAAAATTCCCCCCAAAATTCCACCAAATCTACCAAACTTCCCTAAATTCTCCACAAAATTCCCGAAATTTCCAGCAAAATCCCAAAAATTTCTACCAAAATATTCCCAAATCCCCTCAAAGCTCCCCAAATTTCCCCTCAAAATCCAAAAATTCCCCCAAATTTCCTCCCAAAATCAACCCAAATTCTCCCCCAAATCCCAAAATTTGCCCCAAAATGTCCAAAAATTCCCCAAATTCCCGCCCATATCCCCAAATTTGCCCCAAAATTCCTGCAAAAATCCCAATATTTGCAAAAAAAATCCTCAAATTTCCCCCAAAATCCAAAAAATTCCCAAAATTCTCCCCAAAATCTTCACAAATCCACTCAGAACCCCCAAATTGGCCCCAAATTCCTGCCAAAATTCCCCAAATTCCTGCCAAAATCCCACAGAAATCCCCAAATTTCTGGCTCAAACTCCCAAAATTCCCCCCAAATTTTCCCAAATTTTCCCAAACCCACCCCAAATCCTCCAAAATTCCCCAAAATCTCCCCAAAATCACCAAATTCCTCCCAAAATTTCCCTTAAATCCCAATAATTTCTCCCCAAAATCCCCCAAATTCCCGCCAAAATCCAAAAATCACCCCCAAATCCCCCAAAAAATTTTTAAAAATCCCTAAAATTCCCCCAAATTCCCAAAATTTTTCCCAAAGTCCTCAAATCACCCCCAAATTTTCCCGCCAAATTTTCCCGCCCAAACCCCCTCCGGCAGCCCCAGACTCCCTCAGGCTCCCCCAAACCCCCAAATTCCCGCCAAAATCCCGCCCAAATCCCCCCAAAATCCCAAATTTCCCCTCAGAATCCCCGCCAAAACCCCAAAATTTCCCGGCAAAACCCCCAAAATTCCCGCCAAACCCCCCTCAGACCTGCGGCCTCGCCGCCCCCCTCAGCAGCTCCGCGAGGCCTTCGGGCCCCTCCGGCTCCTCCAGCGCCTCCCGCAGCCGCTCCGTGGCCTGGGAAAAAGCCCAAAAATTCAGCTAAAACACCAAAAACCCAGAAGTTCGCCCAAATTTGCCCGAATCTGGGGAAATTTGAGGCACCTGGCGGATGCCGGCGCTGTCGGGCTCCAGGAGTTCCGACAAAATCTGCTCCAATGCGGGCGCCGCCATTTTAGAGAAAGAGGGGGCGGCCATTTTGTAGCAGCGTGAAAAGGGGATGTCGGGCGGAGCGCCGCCGGAAGTGGGCGGAACTAAAGGGCGCACTAGCCGCTCTGGAGGACTTCTCTATGGTTTTAAAGCGGTGATGGCGGGTGAGGACCGCTCTTAAAGGGGCGATGGTGAAAAGCGCCGATTTTGGGGTTAAAAGTGACGGATTTGGGCAAAATTTGGACGGTTTGGGATAAAATTGAAGAATTTGGAGTCAGAAAGTGGAGTGTGGGCGTTTAAAGGGATGATTTGAGGGGGAAAAAGGTGGGTTTGTGGTGAAAAATGGGCATTTTGGGGCTTAATTTGGTTTTTTGAGGAGGAATAGAGAATAAAATATTAAAAATTGAGAATTTGGGGTTAAAAATTAAGATTTTGAGGATAAAACCGGGGGTTTTAGGGCTGAAAATATTAAATGTGGGCTGGAATGGTTGTTTTAGAGTCATATTGTTGATTTTGGGACCAAACCCGGTGATTTTGGGTCATTTCATGCCCAAAAAACGGGAGAACCTCAGATTTTGAGGGGGGAAATGAGGATTTGGGGGCTAAAAAGAAGAATTTGTTACTTTTGAGAGGGAAATTGGCGATTTTGGGGTTAAAAATCGACACTTCAGGGTTAAAAATTGAAATTTTGGGGCAAAGTTGGGGATTTTTTAAAAGCTCTTAAAAGGGCAATGCCACTGTTGGGGTCCACCGCGCCCTTAAAGTGGCAATGCCCTTAAAAGGGCAATGCTGTCTTAAAAGGGCAACGCCGGCTATAAGTGGGGCCTACCCTAAATTTTTAGGCAGGAAATGACATCACTGAGATGCCTATGACATCACAAATGCGCTGCTGACGTTATCAGTGAACCTTTATTAAATAATAACGGATCCATGAACAGGAAACGACCTCAGGGAAAAGGGGAAATGAAGGTGGGCGTGGCTTAAAGGGAATCGGGGAGTGTCCAGAACATGGCCACGCCCCCTCAGAGCCTGGCCACGCCCCCTCGCAGGGCCAGCACAAGATGGAGGACGGAGCCCCCCTGGATTTTGTAGTCGGCCGCCGTCTTCTCATCGTTCCTGGGGGAGGAGTCAGAGAGGCCACACCCACTTAGGCCACACTCACCTCATTGTCCGAACTGTGACTCCATTGTGGCCACGCCCCCTGAGCCACACCCAGCTGTGAGGCCACACCCACATAGGCCCCACCCCATTCAATCCCAAATTTTCCCATTTTTCACCCAAATTCCTTTAAGCCCCTCCCATTTTAGCCCCGCCCATTTAAGCCCCGCCTCCAGCCACCATTTAAACCCCATTTTAACCCAAATTTCCCTTTCCAACCCAAATCTCCCCATTTAAGCCCCGCCCCCTTAACAAGTGACCACGCCCCTCTCGCACCTCAAACCGCGGGCCTGACCACGCCCACTTAAGCCCCGCCTCCGCCGCCATTTCACCTCAATTTCTCCCCATTTTAACCCAAATTTCCCTTTCCAACCCAAATCTTCCCATTTAAGCCCCGCCCCTTAACCTGTGACCACGCCCCTTTCACACCTCAAACCCAGCCCTGACCACGCCCACTTAAGCCCCGCCTCCGCCGCCATTTTACCTCCATTTCTCCCCATTTTAACCCAAATTTCCCCCTTTCCAACCCAAATCTTCCCATTTAAGCCCCGCCCCTTAACCTGTGACCACGCCCCTTTCACACTCAAACCCCGGGCATGACCACGCCCACTTAAGCCCCGCCTCCGCCGCCATTTTACCTCAATTTCTCCCCATTTTAACCCAAATTCTTCCCATTTCCAACCCAAACCTCCCCATTTAAGCCCCGCCCCTTTAACCTGAGGCCACGCCCCTGCTGTTAAGCCCCGCCCATCAATGACCACGCCCCCCGAAGCCCCGCCTACATCTGCTTGCCGCTGTAGATCAGCCGCTGCTGCTGGGGGGGGATCCCTTCCTTCTCCTCCACGCGCTCTTTGATCCGCTCCACCTGCGGGAAGGAAAACACGGCTGTTCCCATTTCCAACCCAAATCTTCCTACTTAAGCCCCGCCCCTTTAACCCGAGGCCACGCCCCTGCTGTTAAGCCCCGCCCATCAATGACCACGCCCCCCGAAGCCCCGCCTACATCTGCTTGCCGCTGTAGATCAGCCGCTGCTGCTGGGGGGGGATCCCTTCCTTCTCCTCCACGCGCTCTTTGATCCGCTCCACCTGCGGGAAGGAAAACACGGCTGGGCACATCTGGAACACACCTGGGGCACATCTGGGCACACCTGGGGCACACCTGGGCGCATTCGGGCACATCTGGAGGCTCCGGAGGGTTAAAAATCGTGGGCGCCGCCATTTTGGGCCATAGAGAGGAGGAAGCGTGGCGGAGCGCCGCCGGAAGTGGGCGGGGCTAAAGGGAAAGCTGGCCGGCTTGGAGGACTCGTCTATGGTTTTAAAGGGGCGTGCCGGTGGGAGGAACTGGGTTGGACTGGGATGAACTGGGAGGTTCCTGAGGGATACTGGGAGGGACTGGGCCATACTGGGACGCCCCTCCCATTCACTGGTACCAAACTGGGAGCCCCCCCCCCCGAATCCCCCCCCCAAACCCGCTCCTTACCGACCCCCAACTGGTCCGTACTGGTTTAAACTGGTCCGAACTGGGAGCTCACCTTGTCCGTGGGCTCGATGTCGATCTCGATCTCTTTCCCCGTCAGCGTCTGTAGGGGGCGCCATCATCCCACAATGCACCGCGCGCTCCCCTCACGTTTCCCCCCGCCCGCCAAAACCTTCCCAAAATCAGCGATTTTCACCCCAAATCCCCTCCGCGCCTCCCCTCCCCCCTCGGAGATGGCGGGAAACGCCGGGATTTGCCCGAAACCCGCGGTTTTCACCCCAAAAAAACCTTGACTTTGATGAGCATCGTGGCGGCTGCGGCGCCTTCGGAGCCGCCGAGCGGAAGCGGAAGCGAGGCCCCGCCCGCTGAGCCCGCGCTGCCAACACCTAAAATGGCGGCGGAAGCGCTTCCGGTCTCTCCGCCAATAAGCGCGCTGCGCCCGCCTCTTGCCAGCAGTAAAAATGGCGGCAATTGTAGTTCACAAAGCGCTTCCGGGCTCTGAAGGCGCCTCATTGGTTGCAGCCGCTGTCAATCAACGGCGGTTAAAGCCCGCCTTTACCGGGCTGCTCCATTTTGAGTCGCGCGGGGGGGGAATCCCCAGAAATGCCTTTTTCGACCTCAAATTTAGCTTTTTAATCGCTCGATGACGTCACGCCAGGCGTCATAACCCTTCCCTGTCGTGTCTCGCTTTGATTGGCATGTAAAATCCCCCTCAAAACCTCACTGGCTGCTCCAGCCTCCCCCGCACATCAGAATGGTTTATCCCACTCACTGTAGGGGGAGAAGCGGAGGGGGCGGAGCCTGCGGCGGCGGGGGCGGGCCTTTGGCCTGAATTAATGACATTATAAACGTTAATTAGCCGCTTAATTAACAACTAATTAGGAGGTAGGGGTGGTGGGCGTGTCTACTCACGTGGGTGGGGATTTCTCAGCCGGAAGTGGGCGTGGCGCTGGAGCTGTGGGCGGGGTTTAAGGCAAATGAGACACCTAATTTGCATACGAATCATCCCCCCCCGTTTAAGCCCCGCCTACCTGTGTGGGTGGGGCGAACCTCGGCAAAATAACGCTGGAGGATCGGGAGGGGGCGTGGCTTGGAGCCCGGAGGGGCGTGGCTTCGACAGAGCTGCTCCAGCTGTGCCATATAAGGGAAAAGAGGCGGGGCTTAAGCAAAAAGGGGCGGGGTTTATTGACAGATTTGGGTCCATTTTGGGGTGAATTTTGGGGAGATTTTGAGGCTTTTGAGAGGTTTGGGGTCAATTTTGGGTGAATTTGGGGGGATTTTCATTAATTTGGGGGTTAATTGTGAATTATTTTAATTAATTTTGGGGTGAATTTTTGCTATTTTTGGCTGAATTTCCTCTCATTTCTGTTAATTTTGGCTGATCTTTGTTAATTTTGGGAGAGTTTTCTGCCTTTTTGTCAATTTTGGATAAATTTTGGACTACTTTAATTAATTTTAGGGCAAATTTTATGTAATTTTTATTAATTTAATCTCAATTCATGGTGAATTTTCTGTGATTTTTTCTTAATTTTTGGTGAATTTTCCTTAATTTTGGGTAAATTTTCTGCCATTTCTGTCAATTTTGCCTGATCTTTGTTAATTTTGGATAAATTTTGTACGACTTTAATTAATTTTGGTGCAAATTTTATGTAATTTTTGTTAATTTCACCTCAATTTAGGGCAAACTTTTGTTAATTTTAGGCGAATTTTTGTGAATTTTGGTCAATTTTTGTTAATTTTGGTCAATTTTTGTTAATTTTGGGCGAATTTTGTGCCATTCCTCCTGATTTTGTCTGATCCTTGTAAATTTTGGATAAATTTTTTAGACTAATTAATTTTAGGGCAAATTTAACGTATTTTTTTGTTAATTTCACCTCAATTTACGGCGAATTTTGGGTGAATTTATGGCGAATTTTGGATGAATTTATGGCAAATTTTGGGTGAATTTTTGTGAATTTTGGGTGAATTTTTCTTCATTTTCTGCCATTTCTGCAGATTTTATCTTCTCTTTCTTAATTTTAACTAATTTTCATTAATTTTTGCTAATTTTGCTTGATTTTCATTAATTTTTCTTCATTTCCATTCATTCCAGGCCATTTCCCGCCACATTTCCCATATAAGGCAAAAGGGGCGTGGCCACACGGCAACGGGAGCGTGGTTTATCAGCGAGGGGGCGTGGCCCCGCGCAAGCCCCGCCCCCAGACTCACCTGGGGCAGGTCGGGGGGGGGCAGGGCGCTCTCCAGGCGGGACAAAAACTCCAGGAAAAGATTCCCGAGGGAGCGGCGGAAACGGGGCCCGTACTCCTGGGGATACTGGTTTGTACTGGGAGGGACTGGGGGGGATGGGGGGGCACTGGGAGGGACTGGGATCAAACTGGGGGGGACTGGGATCAAACTGGGATCAAACTGGGAGGGACTGGGATCAAACGTCCATAAAAGGACATGAGGGTGGGGATTAATGGGGTGGGCGTGGCCTGGAGGGCTCCATGCCCATAAAAGGACATGGGGTGGGGTTTAATGGGGTGGGCGTGGCCTGGAGGGCTCCATAAAAGGACATGGGGTGGGGTTTAAAGCAGTGGGCGGGGCCTGGAGGGATCCATGCCCATAAAAGGACATGAGGTGGGGTTTAAAGGGTGGGCGTGGCCTGGGGCTGAGGGGCATGTTTTGTTTAAAGTGGGCGTGGCCTGAAAGCCCTAATAACCTCAATGGGCGTGGTTTAGAGGGATGGGCGTGGCCTAAACACATTAATGAACAAAATGGAGGGGCTTTAGGGGAGTGGGCGTGGTCTGTGAGTGAGTGGGCGTGGTCCATTGCAAAGTGGGCGTGGCCTAGATACCAAAAAGTGTGGTGGGTGTGTTTTATAGGAGTGGGCGGGGCTAAGCACATTAATATGCTGTGGGCGTGGTTTTAGGGGTGGGTGTGGCCTGTAAGCGGCTGGGCGTGGTCTATGGCAAAATGGGCGTGGCTAAAATCCATCAAAGCCCCCAATGGGGGCGGTTTAGATGGGTGGGCGTGGCCTAAACATTAATGACCACACTGGGCGTGGTTTAAATTGAGTGGGCGTGGCCAGGCACGGAGTGGGCGTGGTCTGCGAGTTGTGGGCGTGGCTTGTAACGTGTGGGCGTGGCCTACCTGCGCCTTCAGCCCCAGGCTGAGCCCCGCCCGGTGCTGGGGCCGCAGCAGCCCCGGGGCCCCGCCCCCCACGGCCTCCAGCAGCGCCAGGAGCCGCCCCCAGCCACGCCCATCCAGGCCACGCCCACCGCGGCCGCGCTCCGACAGGCCACGCCCCCTGAGCGCCCACCAGGCACCGGCCAGGGCCAATCGCAGAGAGGGGGCGGGGCTGGGGAGGGGAGAGAGGGGAGAGAGAGCAGTGAGATCCCAGCACGGACCAGTATAAACCAGTATAAACCAGTATGGACCAGTATGGACCGGTATGGACCGGTATGGACCGGTATGGACCGGTATGGACCGGTATGGACCGGTATGGACCGGTATGGACCGGTATGGACCGGTATGGACCGGTATGGACCGGTATGGACCGGTATGGACCGGTATGGACCGGTATGGACCGGTATGGACCGGTATGGACCGGTATGGACCGGTATGGACCGGTATGGACCGGTATGGACCGGTATGGACCGGTATGGACCGGTATGGACCGGTATGGACCGGTATGGACCGGTATGGACCGGTATGGACCGGTATGGACCGGTATGGACCGGTATGGACCGGTATGGACCGGTATGGACCGGTATGGACCGGTATGGACCGGTATGGACCGGTATGGACCGGTATGGACCGGTATGGACCGGTATGGACCGGTATGGACCGGTATGGACCGGTATGGACCGGTATGGACCGGTATGGACCGGTATGGACCGGTATGGACCGGTATGGACCGGTATGGACCGGTATGGACCGGTATGGACCGGTATGGACCGGTATGGACCGGTATGGACCGGTATGGACCGGTATGGACCGGTATGGACCGGTATGGACCGGTATGGACCGGTATGGACCGGTATGGACCGGTATGGACCGGTATGGACCGGTATGGACCGGTATGGACCGGTATGGACCGGTATGGACCGGTATGGACCGGTATGGACCGGTATGGACCGGTATGGACCGGTATGGACCGGTATGGACCGGTATGGACCGGTATGGACCGGTATGGACCGGTATGGACCGGTATGGACCGGTATGGACCGGTATGGACCGGTATGGACCGGTATGGACCGGTATGGACCGGTATGGACCGGTATGGACCGGTATGGACCGGTATGGACCGGTATGGACCGGTATGGACCGGTATGGACCGGTATGGACCGGTATGGACCGGTATGGACCGGTATGGACCGGTATGGACCGGTATGGACCGGTATGGACCGGTATGGACCGGTATGGACCGGTATGGACCGGTATGGACCGGTATGGACCGGTATGGACCGGTATGGACCGGTATGGACCGGTATGGACCGGTATGGACCGGTATGGACCGGTATGGACCGGTATGGACCGGTATGGACCGGTATGGACCGGTATGGACCGGTATGGACCGGTATGGACCGGTATGGACCGGTATGGACCGGTATGGACCGGTATGGACCGGTATGGACCGGTATGGACCGGTATGGACCGGTATGGACCGGTATGGACCGGTATGGACCGGTATGGACCGGTATGGACCGGTATGGACCGGTATGGACCGGTATGGACCGGTATGGACCGGTATGGACCGGTATGGACCGGTATGGACCGGTATGGACCGGTATGGACCGGTATGGACCGGTATGGACCGGTATGGACCGGTATGGACCGGTATGGACCGGTATGGACCGGTATGGACCGGTATGGACCGGTATGGACCGGTATGGACCGGTATGGACCGGTATGGACCGGTATGGACCGGTATGGACCGGTATGGACCGGTATGGACCGGTATGGACCGGTATGGACCGGTATGGACCGGTATGGACCGGTATGGACCGGTATGGACCGGTATGGACCGGTATGGACCGGTATGGACCGGTATGGACCAGTATGGACCAGTGACCCCTCCCAGTGCTCCCAGTATGGACCAGTGGCCCCTCCCAGTGGTCCCAGTATATACCAGTGCTCCCAGTATGGCTCCCAGTGCGGCTCCCAGTGCTCCCAGTATGGATCCCAGTGCTCCCAGTACGACCCAGCTCCCCTCCCAGTATGGACCAGTATGGCTCCCAGTGCTCCCAGTATGGCTCCCAGTGCTCCCAGTATGGCTCCCAGTGCTCCCAGTATGGCTCCCAGTGCTCCCAGTATGGCTCCCAGTGCTCCCAGTATGACCCAGCTCCCCTCCCAGTGCTCCCAGTATGGCTCCCAGTGCTCCCAGTATGGCTCCCAGTGCTCCCAGTACGACCCAGTTCACCCCCCCGTGCTGCCGCCAGGCCTCCCTCTCCTCCTCCTCCTCCTCCCAGTATGGCCGCCGGCGTTGCCGGTGCTGCCGGGCAGGCTCCCGGTGCTCCCGGCGTTCCCAGTATTCCCAGTGTTCCCAGTATTCCCAGTATTCCCAGTATTCCCAGTAGCCACGCTGAACTGGACGCTGCCGTGCAGGGGGGGCAGGGTGGAGCTCTCCAGCGTGGCCGCTAGGCGGCGCTGTCCGGCCCGCAGCGGCGTCACTGATTGGCTGAGCCGGAGCGTCTGCCCCGCCCCCACCGACCTGCGGGAGGGAGAGGGAGAGACCGGGTATGGACCAGTACGGACCGGTATGGACCAGTATGGACCAGTATGGACCAGTATGGGAGAAATGAGCTCCCAGTCCATCCCAGTATAAACCAGTAACCCCAACATCCCCTTTTAACCCTTTCTTAACCCATTTTTAACCCATTTTCTCCCATTTTTTGTCCTTTTTAACCCTTTTCTCCCCATTCCCCCCCCTCCCAGTCCAAACCAGTCCAAACCAGTCCAAACCAGTAACCCTAATTCCAAATTTAACCCTTTTTTAACCCTTTTTTACCCGTTTTTCACCCTTTTTTCTCCATTTCCCCCCATTTTTTCCCCTTTTCTCCCCATTCCCCCCTCCCAGTCCCTCCCAGTATAAACCAGTACAAACCAGTAACCTCAAATCCGAATTTAACCCTTTTTTAACCCTTTTTTACCCATTTTTCACCCTTTTTTCTCCATTTTCCCCCCATTTTTTCCCATTTTTTCCCCTTTTCTCCCCATTCCCCCCCCTCCCAGTCCCTCCCAGTATAAACCAGTATAAACCAGCCTCACCCCAGCGACACGGGTTTGGGGCAGGAGATCCCGGCGCCCTCCATGCGCAGCGAGGCTCCGTTCAGCGGCTCGGGCAGAGGGTTCTGGAAAACCACCTGCACCGCCACCTCCTGGCCCACCACGGCCGGGCCCAGCAGCTGCGGGACACCCAAAATCCCCACGTTTCACCCCAAAAAAATCCCAGCCCAAAATCCCATTTTTCACCCTCAAAAAATCCCTTTTTTACCCAAAATTCTCCCCTTTTTTCACCATTTTAAACCAATTTTTGCCCTCAAATTCTTGTGTTTTACCCTGAATTTATAATTTTTAGCCCAGAATGATTGGATTTAGCTTGAAAATGATGATTTTTAGTGTGAAAATTGTGAGATTTGGGCCCAAAATTGATGATTTTGGACCAAAGAATGTTCTGGACAACAGGTCTACCCATTAAAGACGATGGAGACTGTTGGACAACAGGTCTACCCATTAAAGTAAATGGAGAATAGTGGACAACAGGTCTACCCATTAAAGTAAACAGGGAATATTGGACAACAGGTCTACCCATTAAAGGAAATGGACACCAGGTCTACCCCCACTGAGCCCAACGGATTTACAGACACCAGATCTACCCCATTAAAAATGGAAAATGTTGGACACCAGGTGTACCCCCATTGAAACCAATTGGGATTTACAGACACCAGGTCTACCC
>NW_024503114.1:0-554 GCF_017590055.1 Onychostruthus taczanowskii
CAGGGAGGGGACAATGGGACAGGGAGGTGACAACGGGATTGTCCCACGGGAGGGACCCCAAATTTCCAGCCCCCCCCCCCCCCCCCCGCCATGGGCGGGCAGGGCCAGCCCTGGTGGCTCCTCCCCACGGGTGACTCCCCCGGGGGTGGCCTTGGGGACACTCCGGACACTCGGGGACACTCCGGAGACACTTGGGGACACGCGGGGACATTTGGGGACACTTACGGATATTCAGGGAGACTCAGAGACACTTGGAGACACTCGGGACATTTGGGGACACTCGGGGACATTTGGGGACACTCGGGGATATTCAGGGACACTCGGGGACACTCCAGGACATCCGGAGACACTCCGGACACTCGGGGACACTCCGGAGACACTTGGGGACACGCGGGGACATTTGGGGACACTCGGGGATATTTGGGGACACTCGGGGACATTTGGGGACACTCCGGTCATGGCGGGGCTGAAAACGGCCACGGGAGAGGAGATCGACGGATCCTTCGAGCTGCGGGTGGAGGTGGAGGAGGGACAGGGACGGGGACAGGGAGAGG
>NW_024503115.1:0-554 GCF_017590055.1 Onychostruthus taczanowskii
CTGAAGCTCCATGCTTTCCTTGCTATGAAAAAGAACCATCTGTCTTTTCAGATGCCCATTGCCTAAACTGGTACTCTCCCCAAAAATATTTCCTGTATGGAGGGGTATCTCTCAGAACAGAACCCATTGGCTCTGGCTGGCCTTGGCTGCCTGGGTGCCACCTCTCATCTGCCCCTGAAACAGTGGGGCATTGTTCCTTCATTCCTATGGAAATGAACCAGCTTTCATGTCCAGGGGCTATGTTCAAAATTAGAATTTAGCTTGCCAAATTCTGTAAATCCAAGGATGGCTCCCAGACAAAAGTAGCCAGGACAGACAGGTCAGGCTGGCCCTGTCCTCTGATGATTTTCTTAGACTATGAGCTGAATGTTTTCATTTGAAAACTCCTTGGAGAGGGCGCAGAGATCTCCCAAGGTGGGATTTTGAGGCCTCGGGCACATGAGCACTACATATGGACAAAGGAGCTCTGTGCTCTGTGCTGTTGTGGTGGTTTTGCATCATGGAAGTGATGTTCTAAGTGAAGCTGTTAGCAGTTTCCTCTGTGTCTGACAAAA
>NW_024503116.1:0-554 GCF_017590055.1 Onychostruthus taczanowskii
CCCCTTCGACTGGCAGAACTGCTCCCTGAATTTCCGCTCGGGCTCCTACGGCCCGGCCGAGCTGCGGCTGCGGCCGGGGGGCCCGGGGGGGCCCTGGGGGGCGCAGGTGGCGCTGCCCCCCGACTTCCAGGGTGAGTTTGGGGTGAATTCATGGAATTTTGGGACTACTGGGATTTTTTGGGAATTTTTTTGGGATTTTTTGGTGATTTTTTGGGGATGTTATTTGATTTTTTTCTATATTTTGGGGATTTTTTGGGGGGTTTTGGGGCCCTGGGGGGCACAGGTGGTGCTGCCCCCCGACTTCCAGGGTGAGTTTGGGGTGAATTCATGGAATTTTGGGACTTCTGGGATTTTTTGGGAATTTTTTTGGAATTTTTTGGGGATTTTTGGGACTTTTTTTCGATTTTTTAGGGATTTTTAGGGATTTTTTGGGGGGTTTTGGGGTCCTGGGGGCGCAGGTGGCGCTGCCCCCCGACTTCCAGGGTGAGTTTGGGGTGAATTCCCATGATTTTGGGACTTTGGTGATGTTTTGGGAATTTTTGGGGGATTTTTGG
>NW_024503117.1:0-553 GCF_017590055.1 Onychostruthus taczanowskii
TTTTGGGGGTCCTGAAGGGTTTGGGGGCTTCTGGGGGGGTTTGGGTTTTTTTTGAGAGATTTTGGGGTGTTTTGAGGGGATTTGGGGTGTTTTGAGGGATTTTTCAGGGCGATTTGGGTTGTTCCTGAGGGGATTTTGGGAGAATTTGGGAAATTTTGGGGGGTCCTGAGGGGTTTGGGGGATCCTGGAGGGGTTTGGGGCGGGCGTTGGGTTCTTTGAGAGATTTTGGGGTATTTTGAGGAGATTTGGGGTGTTTTGAGGGGGTTTTGGGGGATTTTTGAGGGCGATTTGGGGTGTTCCTGAGGGGATTTTGGGAGAATTTGGGAAATTTTGGGGGGTCCTGAAGGTTTTGGGGGGTCCTGGAGGGGGTTGGGGGAGGTTTTGAGGGGATTTTGGGTGAATTTTGAGGGGGATTTTGAGGGATTTTGGGTGAATTTTGAGGGGATGTTCTGGGATTTCGTCAGTTTTCACAGAATTCCACGGGAATTTTTGGGATTTGGGGTTTTTTTTGGGGTGGATTAGCGATAATTTTGAGGGATTTTGGGTGGATTTT
>NW_024503118.1:0-553 GCF_017590055.1 Onychostruthus taczanowskii
AATTTCCCCCCAAAAATCCCAAATTTCTGCCCCACAAATCCCCAAAATTTCCTCCAGAACGGCCCAAAAATCCCAAAATCCCCCAAATTCTCCCAAAATCCCTCCTTGAACCCCCGAAAAATCCCAAATTTCCCCAAAAATCCCAAATTTTTCCTCCAAAACCTCCTCCAGACCCCCCCAAAAAACCCCAAATCCTCCCAAAATCTCCCAAATTCTTCCTTTCCCCCAAATTTCCCCCAAATTCTCCCAAATTCCCCCAAAAATCCTAAATTTTCTCCAAAATCCCAAATTCCCCCTTTCCCCCTAAAATCCCAAATTTCCCCAAATTCCCTTTTTCCCAAAAATTCCCATTTTAATCCCAAAAATCCCCTCCTAAAATTCCCCCAAAAAATCCCAAATTCCCCTTAAAATTCCCTTTTTCCCCAAAGTTTCCCCCAAAATTCCCCCAAAAAATCCCAAATTCCCCCCTAAAATTCCCTTTTTTCCCAAAATTCCCCCAAAATTCCCTTTTACTCCAAAATTTACTCCAAAAATCCCAAATTCCCCCCTAAAA
>NW_024503119.1:0-553 GCF_017590055.1 Onychostruthus taczanowskii
AAGGAAACGGGGCTCAGGTGAGGGCTCCAGCTGCCTACACAGGTGAGACAGGTGAAGGAAACGGGGCTCAGGCGAGGGCCCAGCTGCCTGCACAGGTGAGACAGGTAAAGGAAACGGGGCTCAGGTGAGGGCCCCAGCTGCCTGCACAGGTGAGACTCAGGTGAGACACCCAAGAAAGGGCTCAGGTGAGTCCCAGGTGAAGGCCTAGCTACCTGCACAGGTGAGGGACAGGTGAGACAGGTAAAGGACACTGGGCTCAGGTGAGGACCCAGCTGCCTGCACAGGTGAGACTCAGGTGAGACAACTGGGAAAGGGCCCAGGTGAGTCCTGGGAACCTCTCTGAAAGGGCTCAGGTGACTCCCAGGTGAGGACTCAGCTGCCTGCACAGGCGAGGGGCAGGTGAGACACCTGGAAAACGGCTCAGGTGAGGGCCTGCACAGGTGAGACAGGTAAAGGAAACCAGCCTCAGGTGAGGGCCCAGCTGCCTGCACAGGTGAGACAGGTGAAGGAAACGGGGCTCAGGTGAGGCCCCAGCTGCCTGCACAGGTGAGAC
>NW_024503120.1:0-553 GCF_017590055.1 Onychostruthus taczanowskii
ATTTTGGGGGTTTGGGGGGATTTTGGGAGAAAATTTAATATTTTGGGGGGAAATTTAGGATTTTAGGGGGATTTTGGGGTCAATTTTTGGGGGATTTGAGATTTTTGGGGTGGAATTTTGGGGTATTTTTGGGATGGAATTTTTGGGATGGAATTTTTGGGGATTTTGGGATTTTTGGGGAAGAATTTTTGGGGAATTTGAGATTTTTGGGGAAGAATTTTTGGGGAATTTTGGGGCATTTTTGGGATGTAATTTTTGAGGAATTTGGGGTTTTTGAGATGGAATTTTTGTGGAATTTTGGGATTTTTGGGGAATTTTGACATTTTGGGGAATTTGAGATTTTTGGGGAATTTGGGATTTTTGGGGTGGAATTTTTGGGGGATTTGGGATTTTTGGGGTGGAATTTTTAGGGAATTTTGGGATTTTTGGGGTGGGAATTTTGGGATTTTTGGAGTGGAATTTTTGGGGAATTTTGGGATTTTTGGGGTGAAATTTTTGGGGAATTTGGGATTTTTGGGGAGGAATGTTTGGGGAATTTTGGGATTTTTGGGGT
>NW_024503121.1:0-553 GCF_017590055.1 Onychostruthus taczanowskii
AAAAATCAAGAAAAAATCAGGAAAAAATTGGGATAAATCCATGAAATTTTCAGGAAGAATCCATGAAAAATTTGGGATAAATTAATTTTAAAATCCATGAAAAATTTGGGATAAATCCATGAAAAACTCAGGATCAATCCAGAAAAAAAATCATGAAAAATTTGGGATAAATCCACGAAATTTTCAGGAAAAATCTGTGAAAATCCTGATTTTTTCCTGGAATTTCCTGGAGCTTTTCCCAAAATTTTCTCCAAATTTTCCAGATTTTTTTCTCAGAATTTCCTGGATTTTTTCTCAGAATTTCCTAAAAATTTCCAGGATTTCTTGGAATTTTTCCCAGATTTTCCTGATTTTTTCCAGAATTTCCTGGATTTTTCCCAGATTCTTCCCAAATTTCCTTAAATTTTCTGGGATTTCCTGAATTTTTCCCAGAATTTCCTCAAATTTTCTGGGATTTCCTGAACCACATTTCATTGAATTTTTCCTGGCATTTCTTCAAAATTTCCAGGATTTCCTGGAGCTTTTCCCACATTTCATTGAATTTTTCCTGGCA
>NW_024503122.1:0-553 GCF_017590055.1 Onychostruthus taczanowskii
CAAACCAGTCCAAACCGATCCAAACCAGTCCAACCCAGTCCCTCGCAGTCCATCCCAATCCAAACCAGTTCCTCCCAGTCCCAACCAGTCCCTCCCAGTCCAAACCAGTCCCAACCAGTCCAAACCAGTCCCTCCCAGTCCCAACCAGTCCATCCCAGTCCAAACCAGTACCAACCAGTCCCAACCAGTCCAAACCAGTCCAAACCAGCCCAAACCAGCCCAAACCACTCCAAACCAGTCCAAACCAGCCCAAACCAGTCCCTCCCAGTCCAAACCAGTCCAGCCCAGTCCAACCCAGTCCAAACCAGTTCAAACCAGGCCAACCCAGTCCAAACCAGTCCCTCCCAGTTTTATCCCAGTGGAAACCAGTCCCAACCAGTCCCAACCAGTCCAAACCAGCCCAAACCAGCCCAAACCAGTCCAACCCAGTCCCTCCCCATCCATCCCAGCCCAAACCACTCCAAACCAGTCCAAACCAGTCCAACCCAGTCCAAACCAGTCCAAACCAATCCAACCCAGTCCCTTGCAGTCCAAACCAGTCCAACCCAGCCCA
>NW_024503123.1:0-553 GCF_017590055.1 Onychostruthus taczanowskii
AGGGATACAGTGTGGGATTCTTTGGGGTTATCTCAGAGGTACAGCATGGGGCTCTTTGGGGCTGTCTCAGAGGACACTGTGGGGTTCTTTGGGGGCACATTGTGGGGTTCTTTGGGGCTGTCTAATAGGTATAGTGTGGGGTTCTTTGGGATTGTCTCATGGTGCAGTGTGGGGTTCTTTGGGATTGTCTCATGGGTACAGTGTGAGGTGCTTTTGGGGCTGCTCACAGGACAGTGCCAGATTCTTTGGGGGCACAGTGTGGGGTTCTTTGGGGCTGTCTCAGGCAACATTGTGGGGCTCTTTGGGGGCACATTGTGGGGCTCTTTGGGGCTGCCACTGTGGGGTTCTCTGGGGACACAGAGTGGGTTTCTTTGGGGCCCTGTCTCAGGGTACACTGTAGGGTTTTTGAGGCTGTCTCAGGGCAGTGTGAGGGTCTTTGGGGACACAGTGTGGGACCCTTCAGGGCTGCCCTGGGTACCCCGCTCCATCGCTCCCTGGGCGATGCCAGCGGCTCCTGCCCAGGCGACCTTCCAGGACCCACCTGGCCAGCACC